>NC_133617.1:694768293-694828293 GCF_048593235.1 Sminthopsis crassicaudata
ACCTCCAAGACCTAACTCACATTTACTGACTTTAAAGAGGCCAGAATATACTCAGGATACTTGAAAATAAGTCAGACCTATTGAATCTCACACATTCATCAAGACCTACATAAAGTCTATAAAGTCTTCCTTGGCTACCTCAGTCTATACTGACCTCTCCTTACTTTGAACTCCTAAAGTTCTGAAACTTACTTTGAACTCCTAAAGAATTAAAAGTCATGAGATGTGTAGACTCATAGATATTAGGGTAGAAATAGACCCCAGAGTCCAACCTGTAAGCACATTAGATTATAACAGGTACATAAGAGGTATCGAAAGAGTGATGAGATCATATAAGGGATGAATTACTTCTATCTGAGGAGACTTTATGGAAAAGGTAGAATCTGAGTTGGACCTTTAATAATAAGAAGGGTGCTACCCTATAAAAAATGAAAGAAAATCTTCGTTTACCTTTGCTAGTGGTCCCCATTCACAAACCAGTCAATAAGCAATTTTTGTCTACTACAAAGATCATTTATAAAGTTTTTCCCTCTTTCTAATTTCCCATCGGGCTAGTTCACTAAGCACTTGGAATAATAATAATATTTAATAAAATAGTGAGCATTTATATAGCTGCCCTATTCAATAAATTCCAGCATTAGAGTTTTATTCTTTTAGCTTACCATTTAAATAATATAAAATATATCCCCCCAGGATAGGTTCCTTGTTAGCATCCATTTATGCCTTCATGTGAATAAGTTTAATTTTATCTTTTCTTGAGAGTTAGTTATGAAAGGAGATGTTGGGGAGGATCATTAGTCCATGGGGTAAAGTTAAATTAAGAGTAAAATTTTCCCTTCCTATTTCCTCATTCAGAATCCAGGGCCTGTAGATTATTCAGCCAGTTTCTGAATGACATTGCTGATAGATGAGATTGCTCAAATAATCTGGGCACTTGCTTCACGATCTTGGGGGGAGTTCCAGCCAAATCAAAGATCTTACAAACTGAATCCAGTCTAGGTTAAGTTCTTGACTTTAAGAAATAAGACCTTGACATGACTCTTTTCAACAATGAGATGATTCAAGACAGCTCCAATGGTCTTGTGATGAAGAGCCCAGAGAGAGGACTGTGGGAAATATTTTCACTTTTTTCTTGTGGTTTGCATTTCGTTTTCTTTCTCATGGTTTTCTTTTTTGATCTGGTTTTTCTTGTGTAGCATGATAATTGTGGAAACATGTATAGAAGAATTGCACGTGTGTAACATATATTGGATAACTTGCTGTCTAGGAGAGGAAGTAAGGGAAAGGAGGGAAAAAAATTGGAAGATGAGGTTTTGCAAGGGTGAATTTTAAATATTATCCATATGTTTTGAAAATAAAAAGCTTTAATAAAAAAGAAGAGGAATTGTTCGTGGTTAATGTATATCAGGTAACTTATTGTCAAAGGGCTCTCCCTTGGGGGGAAGGGGAAGAATTTGAGACACAAGGTTTTGCAAATATGAATGTTGAAAACTATCTTTTTATTTGGAAAAAAATAAAAGAAAACCTGCTTAAATTTAAAAAAAAAGAAAAAAGCTCTTGTCCTTAGAACCTTTTATTAGAATTTAGGGTGACCCTATTTATGGTGGTCCAGAGTCCAGACTGCTAGAGATGGCTGAATCTCATGATCAAGTCAGAATATTTTTGCTCACCTCCTCACTTATATGTCTACCCTCTCATTAATTGTTCACCAATCAGTAGCTTTCCACCCATCAGGGACAACCCCTTTTCCCAAAGGTATTTAACCATTCAATGATCTCCAAGGTTCAGCTTTGGTTTCTGAGAAAGCCACTGACCTCAGTTTACTGATTATCTGTTAGATTAATTAATAACTTTATTATTAATTACCCAGAAACTATGTCTCTCAGATTTTTCAATCATTTCAGTTATTCAGTGGAGACACCATTGAATGTCAGAAAAGCTAGGTCCAAATTCTGAATCTACTTCTTCTAATTCAATTTAACAAGTATTTATTACACACATATTACATATAAGATACTATGCCATTGAGGCAAAGACAAAGCAAGGAAACAACAACAGATATTGTCTTTAAGGAGCTCCATTCTTGATATCCACTCTTTTGAGCCTCAGTTTCTTCATCTTTAACTTGAAAAGATGATCTTTCAGGTCTGAACCCTATGATTCTATAACTATATTGAGAGGATAGAAATCTGTCTGGTGACAGGTTCAGAAATCATACCGTATAAGAAATAGTGAGAGAAAATGGGAATAGTTAACCCAGCAAAGAGAAAATTTAAAAGGAACCTGGGAATTGTCTTGACATCTCCAAAGGGCTGTCACAGAGAACAGAGCGCACGCCTTTTCTGTGCTATTTCAGAGGCAAAAATTAGGAACAAAGAGAGGAAGTTATGAGGAGGGAGATTTTATCTAAGCATGAAAAATAACTTTAACATAATTATATCTGCCCAACAATTGAATAAGCTATCTTGGAATAAGCTATCTAGTGAGCTTCCTTTTACTGGAAATGTTTGAGCAAAGTCTGGGTCAATGCTGGTGAGTGTCAGCATGATATAGGAAAAAATTCACTGGATGATGGGTCATGAACATGTTTATCTTCTGACTGTCATTTACTGGCTGTGTGTGCTTGGGCAAATATTTCATTTGATGAGTCTAAGATTTTTTGTAGCTCTAAATCTATGACTCTGGGCTTTGGTTTCCTTATTTGAAAAATGATATAGTTGGATGAAATTATCTCTAAGGTCCCTCCCCCTCTAATATTTAATGAAACCTTTGTATGTTTGGAATTTTTAGTGTCCCAGGGATATATAGACATTAGATGCAAGTAGGAAATGGGCATCTTAGGAATTGGAATTGGAATTCAAATTCTGCTTTCAAATTCTGCCTACCTGTGGGACTTTGGGCAACAGCTACAGTAATTTCTGGCAATTAAATTAGAGCAGATTTTTTAAAATATGGTAGATATATTTAAGATTTGTAAAGCACCTCACAGATTATTTCACTTGATCCTTACAAAAATCCTGGGGAGGTAGGTGCTACAGCATACTTATTTTACAGATGAGGAAACTGAGACAAACATTAAATAATAACTTCTCCAGGGTCACACAGCAAGTCAAATTTAGATTTTCTTGACTAAAAATTTAGCACTCTAAATTGTTCCACCTAGCTGACTCACTGGACCCCTCTTTCCTTTTTTACAAAGTCAAATTGGCTGGACTAGATGGGAAGCTAGGTAATACATTGGATAGAGACCAGATCTCAAGTCAGGACGACCTGAGTACAAATCTAACCTCAAATATTTGCTAACTCTGTGATCCTGGGTAAGTCATTTTATCACTGTTTGCCTCAGTCTCCTTATCTATAAAATGGGATAACAAGAGTGTCTATCTCAGAGGATCATTTTGAGGATTAAATGAGATAATATTTTGGATAGCTGGTGGTACAGTCCCTGGCATATAGTATAAGCACTGTATAAGCATTATCTATTGTTACTATTATTATTATTTCCAACCCTACATATATGACCTTATGACTTCTAGATGTAGTTGGCTTATCAAATCATTAAACTGTGTATTAACTTTCTCAGTTGTTTGAATTTAACCAAACTGACCAGTTATTGAGTCTCTTGGAGACATGACCCATAAAGGTCTTTGCAAAGCCAGTGACCAGAAAGGTCTGAGTCCTGGAGTCAGGCTGGATCTCATTTGGTGACAGATTCCTTCAATTCTCAGGCATCTTGGCAGCAAACACATTGGGATGAGAAAAAGTTGGCTGGAGGCTGGATCCTTCCATGAGCCAAGTCCAGCTGAGGGGTAGGTGATGCTCTGTCAGCAGATTTATCCTAGTGAGAGAGAGCCTCAACTCAGCTCTTGGTGCTGACCTCAGCTCCACAGGCAAGAAAATCCATTCATCTCTGGAGTAAATCTAAATAACAGTCTGATCAAAAATCCTGAGGAAAACTGAGGCATTTTATTCCAGAAAGAACCTCTGATTTGTGCATCACCTTAGTAGGGCATCTGCCTCATGAGCCCAAGTCTGTGTTAGGGAGTGCAGGGTTGCGTCAAGTGAAGAGTTGGGAATATTAGTTGTACTTATGAAAGGATCCAATCATTCAGGAGAGACTTTTGGAACAATGCCCAAAAGGCTGCATACCCTTTGATCCCGCAGTGTCATTACTGGGTCTGTATCCCAAAGAGATCAAAGAAAAGGGAAAAGGACTCACAGGTGCAAAAATGTTTGTAGCAGCTCTTTTTGTGATGGCAAGGAATTGGAAAATGAGCAGATGCCCGTCAATTGGAGAATGGCTGAATAAATTATGGCATATGAATATTATGGAATATTATTGTTCTGTAAGAAATGATGTATTGGATTTAGCATGTATTTTAACATGTGTAACATATATTGGATTGCTTTCCATCTAGGGGAGGAAGTGAGTGAAAGGAAGGGAAAATCTGAAACACAAGGCTATGCAAGAGTCAGTGTTGAAAAATCATCCATGCATATGTTTTGAAAATAAGAAGCTTAAAAAAATAAATTTTAAAAATTAAAAAAATTCTGAAATGATGAGCAGGCTGATTTCAGAAAAGTTTGGAAAGACTTACATGAGCTGATGCTGAGTGAGGTGAGCAGAATCAGGAGAACATTGTATAGCAAGATTATGTGATGATCAACTCTCATAGACTTGGCTCTTCTCAGCAATGCTGTGGTTCAAGACAATTCAAGACACAGCAAAATGCCAACTGCATATAAAGAGAGAACTATAGAGGCCAAATGTGGATAAAAGGATATTATTTCCCCTTTTTTTGTTTGCTTTTTCTTTCTTGTAGTTTTTCTATTTTTCTCATTTTTCATGCACAATATGACAGATATGGAAATATGTTTAAAAAGATTATACATGCATAACCTATATCAGATGGTTGCTTTCTTGAAGAGGGAGCATACGGGTAAAAATTTCAAACACAAAATTTTACCCAAAAAATGATGTAGGAAATTATCATTATATATATTTGAAAAAAATGAGAAAAAAGAAATGAAAAGTTAATTCTTCCCCTCAATAAACCTTCAGTTATGAACAGTTCATCTTTTGGTGGTGGATAACTGGCATCAGAATCAGAAAAACTTGAATCCAAGACCACCCCTAACACAAATTGACTGCGACTTAGGGAAAATCTGACTTAGCAGAAGGGATGTTGTAATGGTGATGAGTTCTCATTCATAGGAAGCCCTCCAAGTGGACTTTGGATGGCTCCTTATTGGTATGGAGAACATTCTTGCTTTTCTTAAGGATAGGACCAAATGGCCTTGGAAGCCTCTGTGAGCAGACAGGACTGCTGAATTTAGAAAAATCTCTTTCCCATTTTGGACACAAAAGAAAGAAGCATACAAGCAATATAAGGAGTTAGAGGATTCTTCAACTTCTATGCTGAAGAAAGAATATGCAAAGGGGAGATGGAGATTCTGAAAATAGAGAATACCTGAAATTTGCTGAACTCACTAATCTCTCAGTCTGGCATATCAGCTCAAAAAGCACTCCAGACTTGTATTAATCATAGATGTTGACATGCTAAATCAATACATAAATGGATAAAATATACTTTCTTCTGGGCTCCTGATTTTCATATGGAAACCTAGAGAAATCCCACTGTCCTCAACTGGCAATCTTGTTAACTGGGATTTGTTTGCTTATGAAAAGAGCATTCACTGTGGGAAAGGAAGGTGAGGAGAAAGAGAAGGGAGTGAATGGAGGGAAAGGAAGGGAAGGAACAGAAAAGGAGAGGAGGGAGGGAAGGGAAAAGAAGAAGAAAGGAATGAAGGCAAAAGAAATGCATATTGCTTCACTTTGTTGACTGTGTTCTCTGTGTAGATCTTATCAATTCATTTAGACTGTAAAACTTTGTGGATAGAACCCATGTCTTATATTATCTTTACATTTTCCAAAGCACTGCACAACAGGGTCAGACATAGAAAACATTAAAGACTCACTGGATAATGTTTGACTATCATACCCCCAGAATGAAGTGGATGTTGGCAAAGTTCCCTTGCTTTATACATTTGGGGGAGGGAGAACAGAGAAAGAAGTTTGGGTCTTTCATTTAATTGGTGTGAGGAACTCCCATTTTGCCAGCGTCCTCTCCTGATATAGTTGGGTAATTCTTTTATGAATTATAGCCTTAAAAAGTTGCCTGTGACTACAGAGTGGTTGAGTGATTTGTGTATTATTTGTATCAGAAGCAGGATTTAAACCTCAGATGCCATCTTTTTATTGTTCTGTCCTTGCATGCACTAAGCATTTAATACATTTGTTGACATTATTGGCCAATAACTTTTACTTTTATAGGAAGAGGTAAATATGCATGTGTTTATCTGTATATGTGGAAATAAGCAGGAGGAATCAGTAGTATTCATTTATTCATTCATATGTCATATATGTGTTGAACATTTAACTCTGTATATGACTGCTATTTAGTGACTTGGAAACTGTACAAAGAGCTTCTTTCCTTCTTGAGACTTTGTCCTGTCAAATGAGAAGGTGCAATATTGGGTTCCTGTTTAGTGGAGGAAATTAGGAATGTTAACATGATTCAGCAACATCAATAAAAGAAATGAAGGATTATGGGTAACCCATCCTTTCTGGAATAATCAAAAACTACTGTCACTCTGGTGGCTGGAGCTGTTCTAATTTGGGGTATAGCTAAAGTGGTCCTGGTCTGGGTCCTAAGCCTGCTGACTGCAAAAGTTGTGTGTCATTGAGCTTGAGCAAATCTAAGAGAATGGGCAAAGCTTCAAAGAGTCCCATCAAGGAGTAGGTGGCTGCCAACTTTGCGAGTCATTGTTATCCAGTTCTTTAGAAAACTGCCTAAAACTTCCAGAATCTTATGGGATAACACGTTAATGAAACTTTTGAAGGGACATAGATGCACTAGGGAAGCCATTCAGATAGTTCTGCAGAGCTCTAACCTGCCTCACATGCTCTTCTTCCTTTATAGAACCAGTTTAGACAATACCAGCCTAGAGGCCTACGTAATTTATCCTTGTATATACTGTCTAAGAGGAGTGTTAGAGTGGGAATGAGGCTACTGCCCTCATAGGGACTTTTGGCAAAGCTGCCACTGTCCTCGTTCCCTTCTTCTCCACCAGGCTCTATTGCCTTTTTTTATGATTATAATAAAATAGAGGGACATTTGAGATGAGAATGCGGGAAAGATTGAGAGAGAGGGGGAGAAAAACATGTCAGCCCTCAGGTTTGAGGGGTTTTGTTAGGGACTGGACCAAATGGCCTCTGTGAGCAGACATTGATTGCTTTTGCCTATTGGCCCAGGTAGGAATGGCGTCCATTACTTATTCTGTATGCCCAGCACCCTAATCAGTAAGGGCAATGAGGTCAGGCCTGCTGTTGTGGATAATTGAATTTCCAAAAATAAGATGCCTCCCGCCCACAGGCACGATGTAATTTCCAGCCTCCAAATGGCCAGTTCAGGGCAGAGTGAGGAGGCCAGCCGGTCTCTCTCCTGACTGGCAGGTCCCCTGCTGCTCCCTCTCTGCCTCTCTCCTTGGCAAAGGATGCCAGGGCAGCTGCCCAGTACCAGGGCATGAAGGGATGCTAGAACAGGGACAGATGTCCATTGGGGCAAGGCCATTAAATTCATTTTCACTCATGACCCATATCCAGCCAACATTTCTTGGGTGATTACTTTCCTATCTGAAGTGGGTCTTCAGAGAAGACATGAACCAAAAACCATTCGGATTTCTTCATTATACAGGTCTGCATCACTCTGTACAACTGGTTTTTGCTTTCCCATCATTCGTTTATTCATTCATTATCTGTGGAGTGTGTACTTTGTTAAGGCTATTGTGCTAAGATAACGGTATAAATATGTGTTCATATATTGGATTTAACATATTTAACATGTATTGGATTACCTCCCATTAGAGGAAGGGGTGGGGGAAGAAGGGGAAATTTGGAACAGAAGGTTTTGCAAGGGTCAATGTTGAAAAATCACCCATGCATATGTTTTGTAAATAAAAAGTTTTAATAATTTTTTAAATGGCTACTTTGCTAGTTGTCATGGGACATACGAAGATGATAAAGTCCAGTCTTTGCCTTGAAATCAAATCAAGTCAAAACAGCAAGCATATTAAGTGCTTACAATGCACAAAGCATTGAGCTGAGCACTGAGAATACAAATGAAAACCAAAAAAAATACTCCTTGTCCTCAAGGAGATTCCATTCCAATGTAAATTTACATTCTAATGTTATATAATAAAGGAAATAATATGAAAGGAAGTTGAAAAGGGAAGAAGGGGGGACAAGAAGGGTCATAATAGAGAAGGAAATTCAACATGGAGAGGGAGGAAAGAGTGAACCTGGTTGCCCTGAAAACTCCACTTAAAATGGTGATTTGGGGAGCAATTGACCAATCAGAAGAAGGAAGCACAAGGGGCAAAGATAGATCCAGAGAGTCAGAAACCTGGAATGACATGAAGGTATGTACCTTGAAGAGATTAGTCTAGTAGAGAGATGACAAACCTCAAAACAAGGTACAATATGAAGGTTTATTAAGAGGAGAGAAAAAGGGAACTCTATTATGTGCCAGGCAATGTACTAAGAACTTTACAAATATTATCTCATCTAATCCCTGCAAGGTAGATGCTATTAGGATGCCCGTTTTACAAATAAGGAAACTGAGACTGGCAGAGGCTTTCTCAAGATCACACAGAAAGTAAGTGTCTGAAGTTAGATTAAATTCAGGTTTTCCTGATTCCAGGCTCAGAGTGGGAGAACAGTGTTAGGGAATTCCAGAGGGGAAATAGAGAGCATTGTCTAATAAATTTATTAGGAGAAGTTTCAGAGGAGATTTGAAAAATGGTTAAGTACGTGCAACAAGAAAATTGGATTTACACACATATATTATATCTAGGTTATACTGTAACACATGTAAAATGTATGGGATTGCCTGTCATCTAGGGGAGGGAGTACAGGGAGAGAGGGGAAAATCTGAAAAAATGAATAAAAGGGATAATGTTATAAAAAAATTACTCATGCATATATACTGTCAAAAATGTATAATTACAAAATTAATTTAAAAAAGAAAAAGAAAAATGGTTAAGTAGTTTTTAAAAATGGGGTAGATGGCAAAGACTAGTGTGAGAAAAGATGGGGAGGTAGGAAAACATGTGGCAGTGTCCAGGCAACATCAAACAATCCATTTTATTTTACTTTATTTTTAACTTCAATAGTATTTTATTTTTCCAATTACATATAGTTTTCTTTTTCTTTTTTTTAAACATACAGTTTTCAACATTCATTTTTGTAAGTTTTTGAGTTTCATTTTTTTTCTTCCTTGCTCCTCAAAATATCAAGTAACCTGATGTAAGTTATACATGTATAGTTGTTTAAAATTTATTTCCATATTTGCCATGTTGTGCAAGAAAAATCAGAAAAAAGGGAAAACCCATGAAAACAAAGAACCCCAAAAAGTGAAATAATATGCTTTGATCCACATTCAGTCTCCATAATTTCCACTCTGGATGTGGATGGCATTTTGTTTCCCAAGTCTATTGAAATTGTTTTAGATCACTGCCTTGCTGAGAAGAGCTAAGTCTATGATAGTTGATCATAATCTTGCTATTATTGTATACAATATTCTCTACTTCTGCTCACTTCACGAAGCAGCATCAGCTCATGTAAGTATTTCTAGGCTTTCCTGAAATCAACCTGCTCATCATTTCTTAAAGAAAAATAATATTTCATTACATTCATATATCATCACTTATTTAGTCATTCTCCAACTGATGGGCATATACTCAACTTCTGATTCACTGCCACCACAAAAGAGCTACTACATATGTGGTTTCTTTTCTCTCTTTTGTAATCTTTTTGGGATACAGACCACAGTAGTGATACTGCTGGATCAAAAGGTATGCACAGTTTTATAACATTTTGGGTATAGTTCCAAATTTCTGTCCAGAATGTCTGGGTCAGTTCCGGTTTTCCCACATCCCCTCCAACACATCACTGTTTTTTCCTGTCATCTTAGCCAATCTGATAGGTGTGAGGTGGTATCTTAGAATTGTTTTAATTTGCATTTTTCTAATCAATAGTGATTTAAAACATTTTATATGACTATAGATGACTTTAATTTTATCTGAAAATTGTCAGTTCATATCCTTTGACCATTTATCAATTGGGGAGTGACTTTATACAGTCTATTTTAATTGGAGTATCCAATGTGTTCCAAGGAGTGGTAGAAAATTGAGTTGGAAAAGTAATTTGGGGCAAGATCATAGTTTTAAATTTCAGATAAAGGAATCTATATTTATCCTATCAACAAAGTTAATCCCTTAATGTTTCTTATAGCAGAAGTGACCTGGTGAAAACCATATTTTAGGAGGACTTAATTTATAGAAGCAGGGAATTTTTGAGCCAGAAAGGACCTCCATAGCCATTTAGTCTAACTCAAGCCCCAAAAGAATATCACAATTGAATAACACAATTGGCACATGCTCACTCAGCTTCTGTTCTAAGAGCTCAAACTATGGGGAACTCACTACCTCTCCAAGCAGCCCATCCCACTTTGGACCACCATAAATTAGGAAGGACATCTATCAACCTTAACATCAAGTTTAAATCTAGCTCTTTGCAGCTTCTTCTCATTGCTTCTTGTTGCCTTCTGGCATCAAACAAAGGCAAATCTATGAACCCTTCTTGTTTCAACATTATTTTATGCATCAGTTTCCCATGCCAATTGCCCATCCAAGCTGTCTTACCATCTGCCTGACACTTTGGACCTTCTCCTCCTCTGTTGGACTGGCATCCTTCATATTGGACCTGAAACTTGGACCTCCACACCCAAATCTTTCACAATCTAGACCCTCAAGCTAGGGCAATATATACAGTGAATGGTGACCAGTTGGATCCATACTAGCTCACTTAGCCCATCAGTTCCATTGTCTGGCTCTAGACACTAGTCTATGTTTCAGTTTTTTTAAATAGTTTTTATTTGCCAGATATATACATGGGTAATTTTACAACATTGACAATTGCCAAACCTTTTGTTCTAATTTTCCCCCTCCTCCCCCTTCCCCGATGGCAGGTTGACCAATACATTAAATATGTTAGAGTATAAATTAAATACAATATATGTATATATGTCCAAACAGTTGTTTTGCTGTACAAAAAGAATTGACTTTGAAATAGTGTACAATTAGCCTGTGAAGGAAATCCAAAATGTAGGCCAACAAAAATAGAGGGATTGGGAATTCTATGCAGTGGTTCATAGTCATCTCCCAGAGTTCTTTCACTGGGTGTAGCTGGTTCAGTTCATTACTGCTCTATTGGAACTTATTTGGTTCATCTCATTGTTGAAAATGGCCACATCCATCTATGTTTCAGTTTTATATCCCATCCAGGTAGATGGTAACATTTCCCCCCACTTTATACCTCTCCAGAACAAAGTAGTCCCTGGTCACTGCTCTCTGTGTTGTGTCTTTTCCTATCATAATTAAAGCTCTTTGAGGGCTGAAACTTTCCTTCTCTTTTTTTAAATATGAGTATTCATAGTACAACATAGTATTAAATATGAGTATTCAATGCCTGCCACTAATGAGCATTAATAAATGTTTTTTTTAATTCATTCATTTAAAGGTGCCTTCCAGTTTTAGTTCCCTTTCAACTCTGACATTCTATACTCCCAAACCCTTTATAATTCTAACATTCTGTATTCCAAGATCCCTTCTGTTTGAAAGACAGTATGATATAGTGGGAAGAACATAGAACTTGGAATCAGTCAGATCAGTTGTAAAGTTGTAGCTGTACCATTTACTAGCCGTGTGATCATGAGGGAGGCACTTAATTTCTCTGAAACTGTTTCCTTAATTGTAAAATGCTTATGGTCCTTACTCACAGGGTTATTGTGAGAAAAGTAAATTGTAACATTGTAATCTTGAGACACCATAGAAATGGTGCAGATTATACATCCTAAGATTCTATTGCTTGAAAGAATAAAAATTCCATGAAGATAGGATCAGCGTCTTATGTAATTCCTACATCTTTTCCATTAGCTAGTATAGCAGGTGCTTAATAAATATTTGTGGTTTGTCCTTCATGTTTTGTTTTGTTTTTTTTTCTTAAGAGAAGATATATAACCTCCAGATATATTGAGACCATCTCCAGTTGAATGAGGGGAAACTTCCTGACATCCCCAACCACTTCAGTGACTGATCTACTCCAAATCTCTGCATGGTTAAAGAGAAAATCATATCTTATCCCATCAATGGCCTTATCCTGAACCAGCTAGAATAAATAGCCTTCCAGTCCTGCCTGTGCTGACATGTGCTGTGATTTCTGTGAATTGAACCAACCAGCTATTTTCTGCCCCATTATGGCCCACCACCATGCCTTTTTAATGCCATATACACACACCCTCCATTATTCTTACCAGCCCCTGCAGGAAGAAACTTGAACAAACCCTAAAATCAGTGGTTTTCAATGTCGGTGGCCTCCAATTTCTATCCACTCCTTCCTTTCTTTTCGAAAATGTCAGCACGAATGTTCCTTATGTCATTTCTTTTTTTCTGATCATGTTACTTATGCCACTGAAAATAGCAACTGGCAGTTTGCTCAAGCTGCCCTCGAGGATCTGGTGTTGCTGGGACCAGTATCCAGGGAGTTACAGGCAGGCAGATGGCAGGATCGAATGGAAGAACTTAACGACAAGAACAATTCAGAAGTCAAATAGGGTCACTTGTGAGCTTCTGACAGAAGGTGTCCCTGGAGCAGAGGCTCAGAGAGCACCAGTCGGACGTCCTGTGGAGGAGTCATTCCTGTAAATGGGAGGAAAGTAGGACAAGATCACTTCTGGAGTCCCTCTTGGCTCTAAGGTTCTCAGATCAAGAAGCAATATGTGATGGTAGGGAGAGCATAATGCTAGGAATCAGCAGACCTGACTTTTAGTCCAGGTTTTGTCACAAATTGGCTGTGTATGACCTTGGACAATTCTGGGTCATTTGTAAAATGAGGAGGCTGGACTGGATCTAAGGTCTCCTCTGTATCTTAGAGTTTATGGAGCTATAATTCTGTGAACTTCATCATCAGTCCATTGGATCAAGACTTTCTTTGTTCACTCATTCCACCATATTTTTCACTTCTCAAGACATGATATCTGTTGATGAGTTATGTGTTTTTTAATTTCTGCTTTGCTGCCCCCACATCATTTCAATTCCTATTTTTTCCCTTTCTCTCTCTTTCTCTACTTTTTCTTGTTCTTACAATAATGAGCTTCTTGATTACCTAAATTTTCTCTTTCAGAGCCACCATGACCTACCTTTTTATTTTAAGCTCAACATCACCATGCTCTTTTCTCATTTTTGTCTGACACACTCTAAGTAATCATTTAATCACAAAATGTTAGGACTGGAAAAAAATTTTAGAAATCTTCTAGTCCAATATACTTCTGTTTATCAAAGCAGGGGAAAGTAAGGCTCAGAATGAAAACTAACTTAAGAATACACATTAAGAATAGACTCTAGATCTTGTTTTTCTTTTCCTATTCCTTTCATTGAAGAAGTTGCTTTTTTGTTTTTCTTTTATAATTGTCCAATAATTCAAAATTCCCCTTTATTTTCTCTTTATATTTCTGACTTAAGGTGACAGGTGCCACAAACAAAAGTCAGGGGAAAAATAATATGATTTAGCAGGGCCCCCGAGCTCTTTTATCTCTGATGTTATCATCTTATTTCCCCATCATGATCTGCACAATTTCTGCCCATGTTAGACTTTCAGAGTAGAATGAAGAGTGATAAATAAAAATCATAGGAAGGCAGATTTCAGCTCAGTACAAAAGCAAACTTCCTAACAATCTGAACTATCCAAAAGTGAAATAGATTGCCTCAAGAGATAGAGAGTTCCCTGTCTCTGGAGATCTGGATGATCATTTATCTGGAATGTTATATAAAAAGAAGTTGAAAGGATAAGAGGTAAACTGGTAGACCTTTGATATTCCTTCTAATCCTAGTATTCTGTGACTTAAGGTTCATGATCTACCTTCTAGTCTGCCTCTTTGAACTGCTCTAAAACCTATCACTGATCCTCTCTCTTTGCTGCAGGTGGCATTTTGACTAGAAGTCCATTCATTGGATTCCCCCATTTTCTTCAGAACAAGTCACAAATCATAAAGGAACTGAAACCCAAGCAGATTTCAGCACAGTCATAACCTCACAATCCTTGGCAAAGACATACGAGTATACAGCAGGGAGAATTTCTTCCCCCTTATCACAATGGATCAGCACTGTCTCACAAGGTAAAATTTGAGCTGAATGAATATTGAATAATCATCATAATTCACTGGCACCATTTGAGCACAAAAGGAGAATGTCTATGATAAGCCATCCTATGTATTTCTGGAAGATGATAGGGACCTGTGGTTTAAATGGCATAGAGGAGACTCTATTGATGCAAGCCAACACCCTCTTTGTAACTTTCAGTCTTAGAAAATTTCCTAGAAATGCTAAACGGCTCAATGATTCTCTTAAGGTCACACAGTTAGTATTATAAGTAAGACTTGATTCTAGGTCTTCCTTATATCATGCTGTCTTTGTATATTTGTGTGCAATTTAACAAAGGAAGCTTTAGAAATGATTAGAATATTTCCCCAGTAAATAGGGAGCTAAGTTACTCTTACATTTCAGTTTAATAAATAATAAGCATCTCCTTTGTATAGATCACTGAGCCAAGTGCTAAAAGAGATGCAATGTTTAGATGATTCATAGTTCTTGATCTCAGGCAACTTATAGTCTAATTGTTGTTTTCCTTCATTCTTAAAGAAGACCATAATATCAGGAAAATAATGTCATGACTTGCAAATGAATTGCATTTAAATAAGAGGGGGCTGTGTGAAGTCACCAACCTAACTCTCTCCTCTGGAGTCATCTGAATCTCATAGCAAGATATAAATCAAATTGATTGGAGATGACCCTGGATACATTAGGAGACCTTGGTCTAGTCTAGAGGGGAACATGATAGGTAATTAATAAAAAGTTAAAGTCTTCAGAGGAAGAAATAAAAGCTACAACGAATCATATAAAAATGTTCTAAATCACTAATAATTTAAAAAAGCAAATTAAAACATCACTGACATTCTACCTCATACCCATAGGATTGGCAATGATGACAAAAAGGGAAAGTGACATGCTGGAGGGGCTGTGGTAAAACAGATACACCATTGGAGCTGTGGACTACTCCTGGCATTCTGGAAAGAAATTTGGAGCTGTGGATACCCTTTTACCTAGTTTATCATTATCTCCCCAAAAGAGGAAAATGGCCTATATATACAAAGAATTTTTTAGCAGATCTTTGGTAGTGGCAAAGAATTGGCAGCTGAAGGAAATGCCTATCAATTAGAAAATGGTTGAACAAGTTATGGTATAGAAATATGATGAAACATTACTATGATGAAGGGCACTTTTTTTCAGAAAAAAACCTAGGATTGGACTGAAGCAAAAAGAAGTTAGCAGAACCAGAAGAACAATTTCTACAATGACATAACAGTGTAAAGATAAACAACTTTAAAAGGCTTAGGAACTGATCAATACCCATCACAATTCCAGAAATCTCACAATGAAACAAACATTACTTTCAAATAGAGAGGTAATAGTTTGAAAGGACAGATTAAAACATATTTTGGGTATAGAAGGGTTGGGAACACATGAATAATGTGAAAATTTATTTTGCTTGATTATATGTATTTGTATTTGGTTTTTTGTGTTTTCTCAATAGGGAGGGGAAAATGAAAGAACTGGAACCTCAAATTAAAAATGAATTTTAAAAAGTAAAATCCTTTGAAAATCTTTTTTTAAAAGAAAAGGGAAATAGGAAAGACTGCTGTGTTAAAATAATCCATAAATATATTATAAAAGTTCAAACATAGTGTTGCATAAAATTCATGATGGGGGAGATGGGGACAGAGTGAACTAATGACTAAGCACGGAGAACAAAGCAAGATTCCAGGAGTATGTGACATTTGAGGATTTTAAAGAATGGCCAAGAATTCAACAGGTAAAGAAGAGCAGAGAAAGATCATTTCAATAGAGAAAACAGACTAAACAAGGTCTCAGTGACAATTAAATGCAGAACATGTTTCAGGGATAGTAGTCCAGTTTGACTGGAGTGTTGAGAGTCTGGAGGAGACTGCAAAGAGAATGCAGATTGTAGAAGGCCTTGAATATCAAGTAAAGCCACTTGATCTCTGCTTGGTGGATATTAGGAATCCATTAAAGATTTTTAATTGGGATGGGACATGACTAAGTATGCATAAAGAAGATTCATTTGGCAGTGGTAAGAAGCATAACTTGGCGAGCAGTAAGAATGAAGTCAGAAAGATCTATCTTAAGCCCTACTGAAATCATGGTATAGTGAGAGACAGAACACTGTAGGATAGTTAGGGAATTGTTGTTCGGTCATGTCTGGCTTTTCACAGTCCCATTTGAAGCTTTCTTGGCAAGGATACTGGACTGGTTTGCCATTGCCTTCTCCAACTCATTTTACAGATGAGGAACTAAGATAAATATGAATTGCCCAGGGTCACATAGCTAGCAAGTGTCTCAGATTGGATTTGAACTCATAAAGATGAATCTTCCTGATTCCAAGCTCTGTGCTCTATCCATTATGCTATCTGCCCTCATGGTCATAAAACCCCTCAAACAAAACCCTCCTAGGTATAGAACCTTTGGTAAGTCAATTCTACTCACTGGTTCTTAGTTTCCTTATCTGCAAAATGAGTGGATTGGAAAAGAATGCCCAAGAAACACCTTCCACTATACTCAAAGGGCTATCAAAAATGTGCATACTCTCTGATCCAGCAGTGTCTTTTTTAGGTCTGTATCCCAAAGTGATCATAAAAAAGGGAAAGGGATCCACATGTGCAAAAATTTTTGTAGCAGCTCTTTTTTGTAGTAGCAAGGAAGTGGAAACTAAGTGGATGCCCATCAGTTGGAAAATGACTAAATAAGTTATGGTATATGAAAGTTATGGAATATTATTGTTCTATAAGAAATGATCAGCAGGATAAATTCAGAAAGGCCCAGAGAGACTTAAATGAAATGATGCTAAATGAAGTGAGTAGAACCAAGAGAACACCGTACACAATTACAACAAGATTATGTGATGAGCAATACTGATGTATATGACTCTTTTCAACAGCAAAGTGATTCAGGTTATTTCAATGGACCTTCTAATGGGAAGAGCCATCTACATCCAAGGAGAGGACAGTGGGGACTGAGTGTGAATCACAACACCGCATTTTCACTTATGTTGTTGTTTTTTGCTTGCTTTTGTTTTCTTTCTCATTTTTTTTCTTTTTGATCTCATTTTTCTTGTGCAGTATAATAAGTGTGGAAATATGTATAGAAGAATTGCACATTTAACATATATTGGATTACCTTGCTATCTAAAGGAGGGGGTGAGGAAAGGGAGAGAGAAAAAAAATTGGAACACAAGGTTTTACAAAGGTGAATGTTGAAAACTATCTATGCATATTTTTATTAAAGCTTTTTATTTTCAAAAATATGCATGGATAATTTTATATTTTTTATTAATGTTTTTTATATAAAATATATGCATGGGTAATTTTTCAGCATTACCCTTGCAAAACCTTGTGTTCCAAATTTCTCCCTCCTTCCCCCCACCCCTCCCCTAGATGACAGGTAATTCAATACATGTTAAATATATTAAAATATATTAAAATATATGTTAAATCCAATATGTGTATACATATATATATATATGTATATATATATATATATAGTTATCTTGCTACACAAGAAAAATTGGATCAAGAAAGAAAACAAAATGCAAGCAAACAACAAGAGAAAGAGTGAAAATACTATGTTGGGATCCACACTCAGTCTCTCTGGGTGTAGATGACTTTCTTCATCACAAGATTATTGGAACTGATCTAATTATCTCATTGTTGGAAAAAGCCATATCCATCAGAATTGATCATTGTATAATCTTGTTTCTGTGTACAATGATCTCCTGATTCTGCTTATTTCACTTAGCATCATATCATGTAACTCTCTCCAGACCTCTCTAAAATCATCCTGCTGATCATTTCCTGTAGAACAATAATATTCTATAACATTCTTATACTGTAACTCATTAAGCCATTCTCCAACTAATGGGCATTCATTCAATTTCAAGTTTCTTGCCACTTCAAAAAGAGTTGCCACAAACATTTTTACACGTGTAGGTCCCTTTCTCTACGTGGATAATTTTTCAGCATTGATCCTTGCAAAACTTTGTATTCCAAAATTTCCCTCCTTCCCCCCACTCCCTCCCCTAGATGACAAGTAATCCAATATATATTAAACATATTAAAATATATGTTAAAACCAATGTATATGCATACATTTTGAAAATAAAAAGCTTTAAAAAAAGAAGAAAGACTTAAAGATGGAAGTCCAATTATACAGTAAATGTAACAAGGTATGTAAGGGATTAAATCAACCCAACACTTACTATGGTAAATTTTGATGTATTTCATTGAATTGATTTGAATAAATTGAGTTGAATCAAGAAAGAAAGAAAGAAAGAAAGAAAGAAAGAAAGAAAGAAAGAAAGAAAGAAAGAAAGAAAGAAAGAAAGAAAGAAAGAAAGAAAGAAAGAAAGAAAGAAAGAAAGAAAGAAAGAAAGAAGGAAGGAAGGAAGGAAGGAAGGAAGGAAGGAAGGAAGGAAGGAAGGAAGGAAGGAAGGAAGGAAGGAAGGAAGGAAGGAAGGAAGGAAGGAAGGAAGGAAGAAAAGAAAGAAGGAAGGAAGGAAGGAAAAAAGAAAGAAAGAAAAAAAGATCTTTCATTTCTAAATCTATGTCCCTGTGAGTTTGTCCTGGAGTGGTGGCAGTCCAACTAGGAAGATGAGGACAACAGATTGATATTTAAGACTTCACAATGTGACCCCTTCATAAAAAGTTCCCCTCTATTTTACTTCCCTCCACAGTCTCAGCTATACATGCTATTCCTTTGTATCTCTCCTGTCTTTGTTCTTTTGCACTAGAAATCACCTGAAGTACACTCCTTCCTTGCCTTTGCCTATTTACATAGCTTGTTTTCCTCAAGATTCAGCCCAAATGTCACATTCTAAAAATCTTTCCAGTCTTTCCAAATCACTTAATTCCTTCCCTCAAAAATTATCTTTTCTCTACTTTTTGTCTATTGTGTATGTATCTATTTACTTATATATTCTCTTACCCAATAGCATGTGATTATTCAGCCCTAAAAACGTCCCTGATACTTAAGTAGTCATCAATTGACAGACTGGTATGCAAAGGTGGATGAGAAAGATGAATGAGGGAGTCAAAGATAACACCAGGGTTTTGATCATGGGATACTGCATAAACAGTAGTGTTGTGATAAGAACATTGGGTTTTAAAGGGAAAGATGATCTGTTCTGTACATTTTTTGTTTGAGATGCTATTGGGACATCCAAGTGGAAATATTCTTTCTTTAGGCCCTCTCGTTGGAGAAGTTTATCTGAAGCACAGGAGAGTAATCAGGGATAAAGATCACCTATGCAAGGATGTTTGAAGTAGGAAACCAAATGAGATTTCCAAAGGCAAGAGCATAGAGACAGAAGATGACTGAAACTTGGGGAACACAACTTTAAGAGCTCTGTAAGAGGACAAATGAAGTAAAAAATGAATCAGTAGCATGTGGTGTCTCTGGATCAAAGAAAAGGAGATGTGTAAAATGTGCAATTGAGGAGAAAGAGGACTGAAAAAGGACCATGGATTTAAAGCTGAACAGGATCTCAGAAGTCATAAAATTCAACCCTTTCATTTTATAGCTGAGGAAACTGAGGCTGAGAGAAGTAACTTGTTTCAGTGGGCCAGCTTGTAAGAATATGAGGCAGGTGATAAAGCCAGTGTTCAACTCATTGTGTTCTCATAATTGGATCTCATAATTAGCTCATTATGAGTGATCTTTTAAAAAGCAGTTCCAGTAATGAGGTAGATAGAAGTAACACTCCAAGGGGTTATATAGACAGCAGGTGTACAAAACTTTTTTTTTAAGAATTTTCCAAACAAAAGGGGGAAAAGGGCAAGTGGCTGGACTGGATTGGTCAAAGGGAGGTTTGGGAGATGCATTTAGCTAAACCAGAGCATGCTGGAAAGCAGATGGAAAGAAGATAAGGAAGAGGGAGAGACTAAAGCTGCAAGAGATAGAATGAATGAAATTTGAAGCAAGGCTATTAATTCAATAAATGCCTAGCAAGTGCCTGTAAGGTGCCATCTTTGCATTAGATTAGGTTTTAGGGGGAGATGTAGTACTTCAACACCATTTGCAGGAGCACTGGTTTTTGTCAATGGGAAAACTCCATTCACTGATCACTTCCAAAAATTAGTGGATGATCTTCCTCTAGTCAATATGGCCAAAAGTTACCATGGTCATCCAGTGGCCATCTTTGTGTTGATTCTCTCTTATGTCCAGGTTTGGTTCTCAGTGGACAGACAGATAGTCAGTCCATTACTGGATTTGTATTTGAATGTTTTACAGCTCTATGACATAGCTTTTGAGATGCCATGGCTACCTCCATGCCATGCATCAGAGCAGGACTTTAATTGAGAAGTGCAAAGATGATTCAGACCATTCTAACTGTCATCCAATGTCAGCTCATAGATCTAGAACTGGGAGGCATTTCAGAATTCATCTAATCCAGTCTCTGTATCTTATCCATGAGGAAACTGAAACACATGGAGGTAGAGATTTATTCAAGTTCACAATGGAAGAAACTAGCTTTTAACTTCAGAACCAGCCCCTTTTTCACTGTACCAACATAGGTTTTATCTTCTGCTGCCCCAATCTCACCTAACCCAGAAAGAGCTTAGAGACTTCCAAAAAAGTTGCTAATATTATAAAATAACAGGCTAGAGCATTAGGGAAGACTTCAGGGAGGAAGGACTTCATCCTCAAAAGAGAGGTGTGTGTGTGTGTGTGTGTGTGTGTGTGTGTGTGTGTGTGTGTGTGTGTCCCCAGATGGGAAAGCTCTATAATAGTTAACAAAGGTAACAATGGTTGGGGAAGGGAGGGGGGTAGGAGCTGGAGAGAGACTGTTAGAAAGCTGTTTTCCTAAAAACCAATCTCTGTTTTATTCTGGGAAACAACACAAAGCAACCAACTCTTCTGCTCTTGCTGCCTGTTTCATTCAGGTGCCTCACTCAAATGGAGCCAATTATAGTTATGGGCAAAGAACTTAAATGAATTGCAGAAAATGGTGCTTTACAAAACAAAGGGGCAGAATCTGCACATTTCCTGGCCCAGGTTTAGGATTAAACTAGACCTTCTTCTGCCCGGCCCCTCTCTTTCCTTGGCATTGATAACAGAGGAAGGTGACATTTTAAAAAATTAAACAAAGGTGGTATTTCCAAAGCTTCCCCCTAGCTGAGGTTTGCACACTTTGATAAGAGCCCCCTTAACCAAGATGAGAAGTTTAGTCATCAACACTATTTTCTATGCCCTCCCCATCTCAATTTAATTCAATTCATAAAAGAGTTTAAAGCCCCTTTACAGAGGTATAGGAAAGATAAAGACAAATATAATACAGTCCTCTGCTGGTAGAGTTTAGAGATGGGGGTGGGGTGGAAAAATGGCCCAGAGATAATGCAGTGAGATGGGTAAAGGGGAGGATGTTGCCAGAACAGGGACTGGTGTGGACAAAGACAGGAGGGTAGGATAGAGTGGATTGAGTTTAAGAGAGGAATATAACATAATGGGATGTAAAGTGAGATAAGGTATTAAATATCAAGTAGTACCCAACTGAGGTTGGCTTTTAATGCCAAGCTATGAAGGTTTGGACCTCTCCTTTCCATTTCCAGCTTTCTCTTTTCAGCGTCCCCATTACATGCTTACTATCTGTACGTTGGTATTTTGCATTGTGACAGGAGACTCCTGGAGATTTAGTGTCTGAAGCCAAAGTAAAGAATTGTAAATGGTGGAATTTCAGACACAAGGAGAGGGCTAGAATGGGGGATGAAGGGAAATTTAACAGGTAAAACTAGCCCTGATTGAATTGTCATTCTATTTGTAGACATATTTATGGATGATGAAGTTTTACACCTAAGTCTCATTTTCTTTTTCTTCCAAAGTCAAAATGTGTGTTCCACTTAGCTTCTTGGCTTTACCATTCCCATCTGTGATCTAGGAAGAATGATTATCCCAATCCATGGTGTTCTCCTTAAGGAACTATCCTTTGTACACAATAGGCATACTATAAATGTTGACTGAATTAAATTCAATTAAATCTGTCTCCTAACTATAAGCAGTTGAAAATTATCTGATTGGTGCATCCATAGAAGGCAAGGCAACCTTTATGTAATTAAGTCAATTTACTGAAGGCTTAATAGAAAGAGATACTACCAACATATTTTAAAAATTAGAATAAACATATTTTACTAATTAGAAATGCAGTCAATGTTACATGAATATGTAACACTCTTTGTTTAGTGCCTCATGGAACAGGGCAGAAGGCCAAGGTCAGATACATAAATATTCATAAGCCAACTTGAAAACCATTTTCTGGAGGGAATATTTATGGATCTATGAGCCTGGGGCAGTCAGTGACAGGAGAGTAGCCATAAACATGGATTCTGGTGCTTTGGGCATGGATCAGTCTAAGCAAGAAGAGGCACAAAGCTTGGTTCCTTCCTCTGGAACTCCCTGACCAATCATCATAGGGCTTCAGTATCTTCTCAGTACTTAGAAGCTAAAACAGTGAATCCCAATCATAATATTTTGTTTTTTTAAATGATATGACTTCACCTAGTTGCCCGGACTCTAATTCTGGGGTCCTTTTGATTATTCCATAACCTTCAATCCACACAGCCATATCCTATGGACTCATCCTCTGCAATGTCTCTGTAATACTTTTCCTTATAATTCTCACTAAGACCAATATAAACTAGTTCAGGCCATCTTTACTTAATGCCTATATTATTTTAACACCTTTCAAAATGATTTCTATGCTTTAGCTTTTGCTCTTTCTCATCACCCAATTCATCCTACCCACTACAATCATATGAATCTTCTTAAAATACTACTTTTATTTTTTAAAAATAAATTTTATTGAGATTTAGAATTCAACATTTTAAAAAATGAATATTAAAAATTGTTACATATAATTAGAAAAACATTTTTAAATTTTTTGATATTTTTCATTTTTACAATATAGTGATTTCTGGAAATACTCCCCTCCTTTTCCCTCTCTCCCACAAAACTGAATTATCCCTTATAACAAAGGAAAACAGGAAAACAAAAACACATGCCAAATAGTAACTGTCTTACAGTATCTACAGTATTCTCCCTCCTTATTGTCTGGGAAGAGAAGAGAGGTTTTTATTATCTTTTCCCCAGGACCAGTATTGCTAAACATGAATTCTATCATATAACTTCCCTAGCTTAAAAGCCTTCAATGGTTCCTCATTGCTTATAGCAATGTTTTCCATATACTATCTAATGTACCAGTAAGACATCTAACATTTTCTGCTGTGTATTGCTCCTTTCACTGAAGTCTCATGGCAGCCAGCTCATGGAGTCTCAGGAATTGTAGCAGAGGTTATTCAATTTGTTCAGCTCATGGGGCCCTGGGTGTCAGTGAGGTTTTTTTCCATGCCATCCCTAGGCCAAAAGAAATACATAGCAATAAATAATTGCATGGTAAATATAAACATCTTGGATGCCCCAGTAAGTTTGTTGTGGTACCCAGGATGCTGAGATGGCTTGGGAATTAGAGAACAAGAAAAAATAAAGAGACACAGAATACGGAGAGAAGGAAGAGTAGACATTTGTATAAACCTATCAGTTTTAAGAAACATGAACCTTCCATTGTAAAGGCAGTGTGAAAGTACAAAGTTTATGGATTCTGCAATCTGAATTCATATCCTGTCTCAGATACTGTCTTGTCTCACCTCAGCCAGTTGCTTAACTTCCCTTAGCCTGTTTCCTTATCTATACTGCATCCAGGGCCATCTCTAGTCATTTTGATCTAGATCTTGCCACTAGACCCATGTGGCTCTGGAGGAGAGAATGAGGCTGGTGACTTTGCACAGCCCTTCATTCAAATTCAATTCAGTTGCTAGTCATGGCTGCACCTGCCTAACGGCATGGTCTTTGAGAATTTACACAAAACAATTACATAAATTAATTGATTATGTAATAAATTACATAAAGAGGTTGAAGTAGAGGTCCCTTCCAGCTCCAAATCTGTAATTCTGTAGTAAATGTTTATGAACCCACAAGTGGAAAAATTGGTTTAAATTTCTTATCTTGTTGTGCAAGGCCCTCCACAAAGGTCTATTCCTTGTTTTTAGAGGCACTTTCCATTTTCTTAGTAACACACCTCTGCCTGGAAATTCCCCCTGCCTAGAAGACGTTTGTGGACCCTTCTTAAATCATATTTGAACTTCAAATTAAGCTCAAGTACTACTTTTACACCTGGAAAAACTTACATGAATGATGCAAAGTGAAATGAGCTAGAACCAGGAGAACATTATACATATTAACAGCAATGTTCTCTGATGATCTACTGTGAATAACAGCTATTCTCAAGAATATAATGCTCTAAGACAATTCTGAAGAACTTATGATGAAAGGTGCTATCCATTTCCAGAAAAAGAACTGATGGAACCTAAATGTAGATCAAAAATACTTTTCCTGTATTTTATTTTCTTTGGTTTTTTTTTTGTCTGTGTTTTCTTTCACAGCATTACTTACATGTGTTTTGCATGACTACATGTATATAACCTGTGTCAAATTGCTCGCCTTCTCAAAGAAGAGAGGAGGGAAAAAAGAAGAAAATTTGGAATTCAAAATTTGAAAAAAAAAAAGAATGTTAAAATTGTTTTTATATGTGATTGGGAAAAATAAAATAATTTAATTAAAGATTTTAAAAAGTGATTTTATATTTAAAAGTATCACTTTCATTATGAAAATCCTTCCTGATCCAAATCGTGCTTCTCTGTACTACTTGTGAACATAATAGCAAGGACCCTATTTATTAATGAGCAATCCCTTTACTTATACAAGTTTTGTCTTTTGCTTAATCTGATACAGTGCCTTGCATAGTATTAGACACATTGTAGACACTCTGAAAATGGTTTTTGATTTGTTGTATGCTTTCTCTTTTAAATTGGTTACCTAATTTTCTAAAGAAAATTGGTATAACCAATTGATTGGTGTGTGTATATATATATATATACATATATATATATATATATGTATATATATATATATACACACACACATAAATATAAAACCACACATATACACACATATAAAACCAAAATATAATACTGTGCTTTAACTTCATCTTTATGAGCCTCAATTTCCTTGTCTGAAAATTCAGATAATATCTGTCCTAACAGTTCACAGGAATGAAATATGGGCTAATGGAAAAGACATAAGACTTGGGAGTCAGTACTTAGTCCAGTGTCTGGCACATAGTAAGCACTTATTAAATGTTTACTGACCAGTTAACTAAGTCAATGGATCTGAGTTTGAGTTCTGATTCTACTAGTCACTAACACTGTGACTTTGGGAAATTTGTTGTAATTTTCTGATTTTATTTCTATGTAAAATTTATATCTATGCTACGTAAAATGGGAATGATAATAAGATTTATGGAGTCTCCCTCAAAGAGCAATGTTGAGAAGAAAGCTTTGTAAACCTTAATGTTCTCTCTATAGAAATATGAATCATTATTCTCAAAGGACTATAAAACTGTGCATGCCCTTTGACCAGCAGTGTCTCTGAGTCTGTATGCCAAAAAGATAATAATAAAGGAAAAAGGACCCACATGTGCAAAAATGTTTGTAGTAGCAAGGAACTAGAAACTGAGTGAATGCCCATCAGTTGGGGAATGGCTGAATAAGTTATAGTATATAAGTGTAATGGAATATTATTGTTCTATAAGAAATGATGAGCAGGCTGATTTCAAAAAAGCCTGGAAGACTTACATGAACTGATGAAATGAGCAGAACCAAGAGAACACTGGATACAGCATCAAAATTATGTAATGATCAACTGTGATGAACTTGTTTTTTTTCAATAATGAAGTTGATTCAAGGCAATTCCCATAGACTTGGATTGAAAAGAGGCATCCTCATTCATAGAGAGGGCAATGGAGACAGAATGTGGATCACAGCATAATATTTTCTACCTTTTTGTTATTGTTGTTTGTTTGTTTTCTTCTCATTTTCCACCCTTTTGATGTAATTTTTCTGTGCTGCATGGTAAATATGCAAATATGTGTGGTAGAATTTCACATGTTTAATCTATTTTGGATTACTTTATGTCTAGGAGAGGAGGGTGGGAGCTAGGGAGGGAGAAAAATTTGGAACACAAGGTTTTGCAAGGCTTATTGTTGAAAACTATTTTTGCATGTATTTTGAAAAATAAAAAGCTATTATAATAAAATATGAGTTATTATTTTGAAGATAAAGTCAAATCATATGAAACAGATGGGCCACCATTTTGAAAAATATGAAGTTCTAAACCTACGTTAAATACAATTTTGATTTAAGTAGAGACAATCTGGTGTCATGGACAGTAGTCAGGAGATCTGAGTTCAGATGCTGCCTCTGATATTTACTAATTGTGTCACTCTGAGTTAGTTTAGTTTAGATGTCTTGGGCTACTCCCTAGTTATGTATCAGCTATAAAAGATGTATGGGATATTTAGGGAAGACTAGCATCTTTGATGTAAGTGCTTCCTGAGTCCTTTTTAGGATTGTTAATCTACCTTTGGTATCCACCTATTGCCCAACTCTTACTTGTGACTCTAAGAAACTTTAGAATGTACAGAAATCACACTGGGATAAAACCATTTGGGCATTTGGGCTAAACCAGATTAAGAATAATCAAAAAATCTCAAACCATCAATGAGTGAAGGAGATATCTACTCCCTGTATGTGAAGACTTCCCTTGACAGAATGTGTATATGAGAACAATTTGTTCCAGTGACCATGAAGACAGCAAAAAGAGAGATATATTAAAATCATAGATCCTTTTTATTTCTTAAATGTATGAGACAGAAATTCCCAGTGGATTGAGAGCTAGCTTTGGATTTATGAAAACCTGAGCTGGAATCCCACCTCAAGCACTAACAGATTATGAAGCCTCCACAAATTATTTAGTTCTGGCAACTCTAGAGGTCTGATTTACATTGGTAGAAATGGTTTTCTCATCTGAGAACTCCATACATTTATGTCAATGAAATCACAGTTGTAAACCTTACCTCTAATATTTCTTAATAGACTGAGTGAAATGAGTTTACTAGCAGTAGCTACTTGACTTGAATTCTTTTCAAATTGGTTGATGCATGTTGATTGGAAGATATTATTCAATGAAGAAAGTTAAGGGATATTTTCCATTTATCATTGAAGAGAGTAACAAAGTTGCCTTAGTCGGTTGTCTTAAGTAACCCTGGAAATTCAATGCCCTTCTCTAGCTGGACATATACTCCAAGGATATTTTCAGTAGTATTATAATGAGTTCAAACAGTACCTCTGATATATACTAATTGTAAACCAAAATCTGAAGCATTTTCAGATTTTATGATCTAAAAATGTCTTAATCAATGTGAGAAGGATGAGGATATCTAAAAAACATGAATGTATTTAACATGTATTGGTCTACCTGCCCTCTGGGAGGGGGTGGGGAAGGAGGGGAAAAATTGGAACAAAAGGTTTGGCAATTGTCAATGTTGTAAAATTACCCATGCAAATATCTGGTAAATAAAAACTATTAAAAAAAAAAAAAAAACATGAATGGTCCTGGTAAGTACTATATAAATGACAAAAATTAAATAATATTCCCTTTTGATTTTTTCCACCTTGGTTTCTAGACTCTTTTCAGTTCTTTTGGTCCTACTGTGTGGTACGGAAATGGTGAGGAGTCACCATTTAATAAAAAAAGCTGGAGAGAGCTCTAGAGTAAAGCAAAGTTTATTGTACATTCTCGAGAGAAGGGCGTTCCACCCTTCCAGCAGACAATCCAAGAGAGGAAGCGCCTCCTGTGGGCAGGACAGCACCTTTAATCCCTAACAAAACACCCCCTCCCACCACTGACCTTCATCCTCATTGGCTGAGAGTCTTACATTCTAAACGGGAGAAATTGAACTTGACCATACAGTACATAGTTGCCTATATTTGGCTGAAATAGGGAGGAAATTGTGTCTTGGGAGGATAGCAGGAAGGGGACTCAATTATTTCCTTGATTCAATCCCCAAAGTCCTTCAGGCCAATCAAACTCTGAAGTAGATGAAGCCTTACTCGATTTTCACAACTGTCCTGAGAGATCTCACCTCATCTCATTCACTACTTTCCCAGGATGCTCAGTCTCTCATTAGAGACACATACAATTCCAAATTTTTTCCTCAACCCCTTTCGTTGCCATCAAAACTTGCCCATTCTATCCCATTTTCTTAGGACCTGATGGATAACGGAATTTAGCTTGCCATTAATTACTGATGATTATTTTATAAATTTCCCCTCTTATGGATCTTTTTTTAACCTCCTTTTAATAGAAGACAACTTAAAGGATTATTCTAGCTGTGAAACATCATGTGCCATGGCAGATCCATGACCAATAGTGTTAGAGGGAGAGAAGTAGGGAGAACCGTTTTCTCAATATCTCTCAGATTACACAACAATGATAACATCTATTCTTCCAATATATAATAGAATGTCATTCTTGAGTAGTTCCAGAATATTAAACATGAGAGCTAGTTCAACTTTATTTGTAGTTGGAGCTTCAATCCTGCCACTAGGTGGTACTATTTTGGCTTTGCATTCAGTTGCTTTCCCATCTTAGAGCATGGGGCAGAAGGTGAAGATCTCTTTGAGGTAGGGAGCAGTGCTATTTGCAGATCTGGGTTTATAAATTTGGAGGAGGCAGAAAATAGGGGAAAATGAACCAGTGTCCCGACTTCATGAACATTCCTGTGTGTTCTCCACCCAACCCTATTAATTATGAATCATATCCATAACTATAGTTACAAAAATGAGTATGGGCCAAAGATAGTCCTCAAAGAGCAGGGCCTCATGAAGGAGTTTTATAATAAGGGGGGCTCAGGAATGATGACGGGTGGTGATTGGTGGTGAAAGATGGCGTTGCCCCCAAAAAGGGATTTATTCCAAATATTCTAATTGGTTTATAGTCCTATGTCAGGGAAGTGTTTCCCTACAGGGCCATCTGATCTAGTATATTATATGTAGACTGCAATCATAGGATCCTAAAATATGAGAGCTGTCAGGGTGCACGTCCTTAACAAAATGGTGGGGCTAGATGGATCATGAGTCCTCATAAATATGATTACTCCTACCATTGATTGTTGATAAATATTAGCAGTTGGATTAGCCTTTGGCGCCCTCCAATATCCATTTCTGGACTCTCTCCCTTTACATACCCATCTTATTTTGGGTCTACTTTCCTTTTATTGTTCAAAACCTCCCTTTAAACAACCATTTGAGAATGAAATGTCCATTACCTAGTCTGGCATCCTCATTTTATAGGCAAAGGAACTAAAAAGAGAAGAAATGACCTGGCAGGATTCTAATCAAGGATTCCTAATTCTTGGTCCAGCTTTATTCTGGATGACCTTTTCCCTTCAGATCTCATAAAGTGCTTTTTCCACTTCTACAAAGCATTACTAACAAGAGTGATCTATTATGAAGTGGAATAAACATTGATTTGGAGCCAGATGCTTTGGGATTCAAATTTTGGCTCTGCTCTTTGCTACAGTATAACCTTGGACTTTATTTCTCTGGATGGCACTTTCTTCTTCTAATAAAATGAGAGGATTGAACCTGATGAGGTCAAAGTTTCCTTCTCTAAGTTTTGCTTCCATGATCTTTTATTATTGGTATCTGTGTTTGCACCATAATTTCTTTCCCTCATCTTCCCATTTCCCCCTGTCAAACTCCCTCAGTGTAGAGGGCAGGGAACAATAAGACAACATCTTTTATGACCTTTAGATATTCTCCCATTGCCTATCAATGTACTTTGTACACAATGGGTTACTTTAGAAATATATGTTTCATTTTCACCACATCCTACAATCATAAATTTAGAGCTGAAAGGAATTGTAGAGGTCTTTGTCACTAAGTCTAATCCCCTCACTTTCCATGTAAGGGTGGGGCTTCTTGAGTACTAGAGTAAGTCTGTCAAAACACCCCATCTCACTTAAAGAGAATGATTAGATATTACCCCCTACGATCTTAACCAGATGCCTCAATAGAACCAAAGACTCTCCAACTAAGTGCGAAAATGTCTCTCATAGGCTAAATTTTTTCTCTGAGAGCTAAGTTTTAGATGAAGAATGTTCAAATGGACTGAAGAAATTTGCTAACAGTCTGAATGGATCTTTATAAAATGAAAGGGCTTAGCTAGTAAAGAAACTGAGAAATTTGGGGATAGATGAACATCTTTTGAGAGAAAGAAGAAGGATGCTTGTGAGTAAAACCAATTGCTGGGAGTAGAACACCAGCTTCACTGGCGTTGAAATCCTGCTGCTCCAACCTTAGCATGAGAAGGATATAGGGAACTTTGCAAGTCTGGAGGACTTCCTACCTTTTCATCAGTGTTCTAGCAGAATTCCTGGAATAGCTAAATTCAATAGCTATATCAGGAGCCAAGGACAAAGTAGGCACACAGTCACAGCTCTACAGAGCTCAACAGAAAATACACCATCCGTAAGGTCCAGCAATGGGACTTCTTAGATCTTTGAGATTCTCCTTTCACAAAATGTACTCTCTCACTTGGGCTCGCTTTCCCCTGGATTTTGTATATACTGGTGGGAAAATGTTTTTCAAACTTTGGGGGAAATATTTTATAGAAATTGATCTTTATTTTTTTATTTTTATTTTTTTTAAAGGCATTTCCTCTCCTTCAACCTAGAAACTACACTTTAGTGACATGATTTTCCAGTGAAAGGGGGAGTTGGGATATTTACCCAGTGCTTGCAATACATATAGTTGAGGAAACTGAGGTTGAGAATGTTGAAGCTGCTTGTCCAGGGCCATAAAGCTAGTGAGTATCTGAAGTTGAATTCAAACCCAAGTATTCCCTACTCTAAGACTAGTACTGTGTCCCAGAACAGTCAAATTCAACAGTCCACAGAATTCCCCTCCAATTGTAAAATTGCAAGATAAATAAATAAAATGTAAAATTGGGAAATATTTTACAAAAGAAATTTAAAATGCAATCCAACATTGATAATGTTAATTTGTGGTTTTCTAAATCAACATGTCCAGAGAAAATTGTTTCTGTTAGAATTTGACAGCACTGCTTGTTATCTAATACCTTAGGCTGCCGCTCCCGTGCCATCCCAGTTCCTGGACCCTGGAAAGAAAGCGCCCTGAACCCAAAACTTTCTAATAGGGTCGTGTCCTCCCATGCCAGCTTCCCAACTGTCCCCGGGAGGGAAGTCGGAAGAGCTGAGGGGAGGAGGGGTGAAGCTGGCAGTCCTTGCTGAAGTGGAGAAAGTAGGTGATGACAAAGCAACTGTGAAATAACCAGAAAAATACCCCGAGCGACCCAGCTGGCACTAAGGCTGCCACGTCCACGTGAAGCGTCTCTCCTGCTGGACTGGAGAACAAAAGCAGGGACGGGCAGTGAGCTGACCAGTAGCTCCGAGAGCTCATCAGTCTGTCAGTAAAAGTAGCCTATTGGAGGCGAGGATCCCTCCCTCTTCTTCCATAGGCACCAGAAATAAAAACTGGAAGAGACTCTAGCTTTGTGCTGCTCTCCTAAGTGCTGACCACCACCCTGCACGATGATTTGGGAGGGCGGCCCCTCCTCTGGCTTGGCCATCACCAGGGACTTGGGAGCTTCTCTGAACAGGAGCCAACGAGAACTGAGGAAAACAATGCGCGTGGTGGAAGTGACAATATCCTGGAAGGAAAGAAAGGAAGAAAGTTTGTGGTGAGCAAGGGCCTTAAATCCCTTTCAATTCTTTTGCTGCTTCTTGGCACAGAAAGTGGTCATCTCTAAGCTGTAGGCAGGTTAACATAAGAAAGACACTTTGCAAATTTTAAAGCACTGTATGAATGCCAGCCATTATCATTATTGGTGTTGGTACAGCAATTAGGATTCAGCCACTGTAAAGGGAAAAGATCCATATTTGCAAAGCACAGAGAATGCATGCATTTGGTCCTAAAATTTAACTCTGGAAGCAATATTTGTTTTAGGTGGATGAACATGTATTTAGGTTGTGATGTGGCTTGCAGTCTGCCCTTCATTTTGGAAGAGGACCAGTGACATCATGGGTGATGACTTGACTTTCAGGTGAATTGAATTTAAGCAAGGCAGAGTCAAGCAAAGTTGCCAGCCTTGGGTATAGGCTTGGTTTCAGATTTCTCATCTTCTAATTGTCTTCTCTTCTCTTTTCCTTCCTTCCTTCCTTCCTTCCTTCCTTCCTTCCTTCCTTCCTTCCTTCCTTCCTTCCTTCCTTCCTTCCTTCCTTCCTTCCTTCCTTCCTTCCTTCCTTCCTTCCTTCCTTCCCTCCCCCCCTTCCCTTCCTCCATCCTTCCTCTCTTCTCTTCTTCCTCCCTCTCTTCTCTCCCTTCCTCCTTCCTTCTCTCCTCTCTTTTTGTGTTTTTGTTTCTGTCTTTCTTTCTCTGTCTGTCTCTGCCTGTCTCTCTGTCTCTCTCTTCTCCTCTGTTTCTCTCCCCCACTCTTTCTCCATTTGTGTAATGAGAGGGAGTGATTATGTTTTTCCTAGAGAACTATAGTTGATGGGTTAGTTTTTTAAATTGAAAAACAATGAATTACCATTAACATTGCTCTATACTAAAGACTCTATATCTCTAATAATCCGAGGAGCTGGGGGGGGGGTAGATGTGAGGAGGGAAACTTCTAGAGAGTTTTCTTCAATCTGGCATTTACCTGATATTTTTCATGCTAGATACAGTGATTGAGGGCTAAGAATATGATTGATATTGCCTTTCTTAACTCTGCTTTTTTTTGGCTCTGGGTTTTTACCTTGATGTTGCTTTATTATAACTGAAAAGATAAGCTGATGGTCCAAGATGGTCCTAGAAAGTAAATTGCTCAGAGCACTAGGAAAAATGGAGCTCCTGGTGGGGAGTTTCTGCAGACAGGATCAATGTAGCTGATGATGTGATTTGAAGAATCCAGAGTTGGCCTGACACCCCACAGTATTTTCCTCTCTACCATATAAATGCAATTGATAAATGAAAGTGTTCTCTGAGAGACAAAGCATATTCAACTGGGACCAGTTACTAAAAAACACTTCAGGGTGACTTTGCTTCTCAAGTTTTCTTGCAGAGTGTGACTCTGATACCAGGCAGCTAAGTTTCAGTTAGGAGAGGAAAGTTTTAGAGCCCAAGCTTTTGCCTAGATCAGTAAAATGAAGCAGGGATGAATGATCAATAGTAATGTGGGGGAGGGGGAAGACAGAGTGGAGTGTAGTTGACTTCAAACTGACCTGTATCTTAGTGTTTTCAATGGCTGATCCAGGGAAGAAATCAAATATGGAATTGCCTTAAAACAAGAACAAAGAAGGCTCCATATGCTTTCCTCACTCTTGACTGGGCATTTGGGAGTGAAAGGAGGGAGACTCTTCTAGCTCCTTGGGTCAAGCATGCAAATTGATGCTTTAGGTGAGAAAGAAAAAGGACTCACATTTATAATCTCATAGTATGATTTATACTTCTTATTGGGTAGCTTCCTATCCCACTCATGCTCTCATCACTCTTAGAAAAGGAAAGGAGTGTTCATTAAGGTGTTTGCATAAAATAGTTTTTGAAAATGAATAGTTTAATAAATCATAGATAGTAAAAAGCAAAAGGCTCTTTGTGCATTCCTACTCTCTTCTTTTTAATGTGACAACATTTTCACATTGAACATTCAATTGTGGGGCTTGTAAAATATAAATCTAAACCTAATTTCTCCCAGATTATTTTCTGGTTTTCAAGTAGTTCTTGTTGAAAAGTTCCTTCCAATTCTCTTATCTTACAGACAAGGAAGCAGAGAAGTGAGTGATTTTCCCATAACCACCCAGTTTAGAGTAGAATCAGACAAGGATATTTATGATGATTTGGAATCAAATAACCAAGGTTTGAATTCCAATTCTTCTACTTATTGATTCTGTAACAGGATGGGGTAGAATGGAATTGGATGAGATGGAATGGGATGAGATAGGATAGCCTAGTTAAGATAGAATAGGATAGAGACTAAACCTGTGATTTGATTGATGTCAGGATAAAAGATAAGGAAGTTCCTTTGGCCACAGCAAGTCTATTCATTTCTGCAACATAGACTATTAGAATTGTCTAGTGTACTTGAAGGGTAATTGAATTAGCTGCATGGGGTAACAACTAGTATGTATCAGAGGCAAGTCTTTTATGAGGTCTTTAATAGATTTATCCTCTATTCAGTTTATCAAGCCATCTCTATTTCCTGTGTGATGTTCAGCAAAGCATTCAACCTCTGTGCCTCAGTTGCCTCATTTGTAAGATGCATTTGGACTTTCACCTTCCACTCTGAAGAGCCTATAAGCCAGTATGCTACTCAGTTATGCCCCGGTTTGCAAGGTTATTTTAAAAGTCACAACCAAGTCTACAATGCCGCCACCCTTGTCAGGGATGAGCTGTTCTTTTCAAGTATTGTTACAAGGTTCTGTGTTGAAAATCACAACTCTGTGTAACAAAAAAATGATCTGTTCTTCCAAAGCCTTGCTAGCCCTTGGGTTTGTGTGTTGTGCAGAAAGGTGGGTCACATGCTTTACAGAACAGTTTCCTATTATAGTATAAGCTTGGCAGGGAAGGAGCACGTCATACAGAAAAAAAAAAATTAAAAGAAGGCATTTGGAAAATCTGATATGATAGTTTTCCTAGTTGCTTCAGAAGAAAAGTTAGAAAGCAGAGATAAGCTAAACAATTCCTTTAAATCCCAGAAAACTTTTATCTTCCCTCTGACACTGCTTGGTAGTTGCTGTATGCATGTGATGTATTTACTGGGTCCCTTTGAAATCCATCCTCGTGCTTCTGGACATGGTTCTTTGACTCACCCTATCTACCTGAAATGACGCATGGCCTTCTGTGGGATTTAGCTCTGCCCAGGGAATTTGCACCACCAGACCTAGATGAATGTCCCTGGGAATCTTCCTGCCAAAACCTTAATTCAAGACTTGATTAACAGCAGGATGGAAAATGTTATACTGCTTGTAATAAATGAGCTGGTTCTTAAGGAGCAAGGGGAATTGGCTCTCCCAGGAGATGGGAGTGGTAAGCCCTCACACCTCCAGGTGAAAGGCTCCTCATTCTAAGAGAAAATACTAATTGTTTATTCTCTTTGTAGAGTTTTTCTGTTAAATTTTCACTTACTATCATTGCCTGGTTGACACCAAAATATCTTGCTTACCCTCACTGCTACACAACACCCTTTCTCCTTCCTCCAGACCTTCAAAGTCTCCTTCCACTATTGTCTGAAATGTTTTCTCTCCTTACTCATGCCCTTTGGAAGTTCTACTTCTTTTCAAAATTCAACTGCAATACAAAATAAAGCCCTTTTTGATGCATCTTCCCTCCCAATAGTTAATGCTGCCACCACCCTCAAATTTTTTATATATATATATGCATGTGTGCCCACATCTGTGTATAGTGTTATGCATATATATCATATAGACTGTATAATATATACCATATAAAATTATATATAAAATATATGATTTTAATATATACAGAATTAATTTTATTACATATTATGCAATGTGTACAATATAATATGTAATTCAATATATTTTATTACATTATATGAACTTCAGATATTATGTAATGTGTACAATATAATACAATATTTTATTACATTATATATAAGCATATATAATATTATATATACAATATATAATACTACATGTATATATTGTTGTTTTCCCCCAGAATATAAGCATCCAGAGGCCAGGGATAGTTAGTGCAGTGTCTCATTCACAGCAGATACTTAATAAATATTTAAAGAGGAATTAAAGTGACACTTTCCCTCTCCCCTCTCTATTCTCTGCAATTCTTATTTTCCCATTCTCCATTCAGAGAAAAGAAAGAATCTGAAAAAGTCTGAAATAGATTTTTTTGTGATCTTCTCCAGAATTTAATCATCAATGCAAGGATAATTCTAGGGCAAGAAAGAATGATTCCAGAGGCCTAGCACATCTCCTATAAGCAAGAGACCATGGTGGAGAATTCATCGATATCCTGCTAGTTGTCCAGGAGGATCAAGGGGATCAATAGACCAGGATCAATAGAAAGATAGAAGAGTGAGCACAAACTAAAAGAAGGTCTTTTACCACTTCCTGGAGTAATCCAGTTCTCGACTGACCAGAAGTACAATCTTCCCATAGATATCAGGAAGGCAGATTATGATACTAAGATGTCCATAGGAACAAGAATGTATTCTTGTTTGGACTCTCCATATGACTTTGAGCAAGAAATCCCTCTCTCTCTCTCCCCCTCCCTTTTTCTCTCTCTGTCTCTGTCTGTGTCTCTCTCTCTCTCCCTCTCCCTCTCTGTCTCTATCTGTGTCTCTCTCTCTCTCCCTCTCCCTCTCTCTCTGTCTCTGTCTCTGTCTCTCTCTCTCACATTTTCTGTCTCTGTAAAAATGCTAGGGTTTGTTCACTCCTAAGATTTATTCAGCCTCCAAATTCTCTTCTTAATTTCAGCAGGTATGCTTTGTTTTTTGGAAAATGAAATAATGAAAAGAAAAAAATTTAAACAACTTGATCAAAATGTCTCTTGATAGCCCCTAAAATTGGTAATACAAGGTTCATCCATGTAAAAGGAACAATGTATTATCAATTAGATAAAAAATGAATTTTGTTTTGATCAAAAAATTTTGGGTTATGTATGATTTTCTAGGAAGCAAAACTGTAGCTAGGACTGAGGCAAATAAGGCTTTGCCTCGGGGCAACGAAATATAGAATATATATGTGTGTGTGTGTGTGTGTGTGTGTGTGTGTGTACAATGGTGAGAGCATCCTCCCTGAGAATGCTTCCTCCCCTCACCTCATCCAAAACAGTCTTACTCCATGTGAATTCTTCTCCTGCTTCCCCACCCCAGCTGTGCTTCTGAGCATCTCCTGAGGTTCAGACTCCTTTTTATTATTCCCTTCCTCACTGTGCTTCTAACTCTCCAAAATTTTATTAGCATTACTCAGTTGCATATTTATCTATAACTTCACTCACCCTGGGACATTCCTCCAAATGCTCCTCTTCTCCAATTGGTGAGTTCCTTTAGAAGTGTTTTCTTTTTGGAGACAGACCTGAAGTTATCTTTCATTCCTCTACAAGCTGTGGTCTTCACCACCATGGCCCAAAAAGCTGTCTTCTTATCCTCCCACCTTTTATGTGTTACCTTCTCCTAATAGTGAATAAACCTTTTGAAGATCAGAATTGTTTTCCTTTTTTTTTTTTTTCAATAAGAGCTTTTTATTTTTCAAAAAAAATCTGCAAAGATAGTTTTCGACATTTACTCTTACAAAATCTTGGTTTCCAAATTTTCCTCTCTCCCTTCTCCCCCATTTCCCTAGATAGCAAGTAATCCAAATACATGTTAAATATGTGCAATTCTTCTATACATATTTCCACATTTATCATGCTGCAGAAGAAAAATCAGATCAAAAAGAAAAGAAAAATATAAGAGAGGAAAAAACCTAAGCAAACAATAACAGAAATGGAGAAAATACTATGTTGTGATTTACACTCAGTTCCCACAGTCCTCTCTCTGGATGCAGAGGGCTCTCTCTATGACAAGTCTATTAGAATTGGCCTGAATCATCTCATTGTTGAAAAGAGCCAAGTTCATCACAGTTGATCTTAACTTAATTTTATTGTTGCCGTGTACAATATTCTCCTGGTTCTTCTCACTTTACTTAGCATCAGTTCATGTAAGTCTCTCCAAGCCTCTCTGAAATCCTCCTGCTGATCTTTTCTTATAGAACAACAATATTCCATAACATTCATATACCATAACTTATTCAGCCATTCTCCAGTTGATGGACATCCATTCAGTTTCCAGTTTCTTGCCACCACAAAAAGGGCTGCCACAAACATTTTTGGACATATGGGTCATTTTCCCTTTTTTATGACCTCTTTGGGATACAGATCCAGTACACCACTAGCACCAACCTCCTAATGTTCCTCTCTCTTGTCTCAGATACAAAAATTCCTAGTTATTTATCAGTAGACAATGACACTCAATCACTTCTTATTGGATGAATAGATGAAGCTATTTAGCTTAGCCTGAAGAAGGATATGAGGTAAAGTAATCATATTAGCTAACATTTATCAATAATTTTATTACTTACACAGCACTTTCTTCATAGTAACTGCAAGGTTGGTAGGAGAAGTACCATTATAGACCCATTTGAATAATAATCATTGACATTTATATGGCACTTTAAATTTTGTAAATCATTTTATACATATTGTCTTATTTGAGTCATAAAAAACTCTATGAGGTAGTCCCATCCTAATGTTATTAATGATAGTAATAATTAATATTATTATATTGGTCAAAATTATGATTTCATTAGTGTGAGAACTCCCATTGTGGAAACTCCCTTTACAAATCTAGAGCAGTTATTAATCAATAATTTGTGATCTAAGAGGTTAAATAACTTGCCTATCTCATGATTACACAGTTAATATATTATATTATAGTAAGACCCAAAACAAATGAGATGAGATACAAATGGTCTTTATAGATATGGAAGATAATATTAGTAGCTAAAGTTTTGTGTAGTGGTTTATGGTTTTAAAAAAAAACAATATTATCCCAATAAATTTCTGAAATAATTACTATTTGGCCACTAAATGTATATCATTCTGTATGGTGGACTTCCTGACTCCTAGGCTAGCCCTCCCACTTCCTCTGTTCTCCATTCATGGAGATGATCAGAAAGACTGGCAAGACAAAATGATCTTACCATTGTTACTGGTAAGTGTTAGAGGTGGGTTTCAGACCTGGTTCTGTCTGATCAAGGCCATCACTTGATTGCCCCACAGTGACCACAATGCTGGTCCTGATTTACACCCTTCTGTTGCTTCTTGTATTAGGAGAGGCTTTAATACCCTCTTTAACACCATATGAATCTCTTCCTCATCCACCATACAGAATGATATACAGTTAGTGGCCAAATAGTAATTATTTCAGAAATTTATTGGGATAATATTGTTTTTTTTAAACCATAAACCACTACACAAAACTTTAGCTACTAATATTATCTTCCATATCTATAAAGACCATTTGTATCTCATCTCATTTGTTTTGGGTCTTACTATAATGCCAGAAGCAAGACTCACAGAATCTGTGTCCAGATTATTGTGGATTGTTACCAGTTGCCCAGCTATATTGTGATCTTTTCAGGTTTTGCTGTTTCTAATGCCAGCTTATTATTTAGTTTAGTCCCTGGGACTAGGAGGGCTGAGAGGGTGGAGAGTAGGGAGACAGAAAATCAAGTTGGATCCTTTGATTGTGATATTTTATCAAATATTTTTTTCTAAGAATTACGTTCCCAATAAAGAAACAAGTTTTTATTAAGGTGAAAGATTCATCCAAAGCCATACAGCTGATAAAGAATATTAAGCTGGGACTCTCAGTCCAGATCTTCTGAATACAAGGTCTGTGATCCTTTCTCCACTGCTTTAGTCTGCTTCTTTAAGACCTTAAGCAAGTCACTTAGCCATTCAAGGCTATGGGCAAAACAAACACTTTTTTTTTTTTAAGCTTGAACAAAGAGAGATTGAAGATTCTGTGTGCTGTGAACTTCTAAGAAAGGTGCCAGGGAGAGCTGGATCACATGGTCCCTGAGTGTTCAGCTATCACATTCCAGGAGCTGCTTTTGCTGTTCTGTTATTTGTTTGGGGGTTGCTCATTCCCTCAACAAATATTAACTGGATGTCTATTGTGCACAGCAGTGTGCAATGTGGTCTAATCAGCCATACTTACTGGTGCTATACTGGTAAACAAATATTTTTTCCAATGGTTTTTCCTCAAGTTGAATGCTTCAGTGGGAAATTCTTCTTTCAGCTCTGACTGTGCACAGGGCAACACAGCTGGGGTTGTTTATGGACAGGTTTCCACCTGGCTCTGCAACAGGGCTGAAGCAGGTGGTACAGAGTTGTGGAGGACTGCATTATTCCTTCTTTTAAAACCACAAACAATTTATTCCCCAAAGATTCTGCTCTGCTTTTTTTTTTTTTTTTTTTTTTTTTTAAATAAGTTGCTGTGGCTACAGATCTTTGAGACCTGACATCATTATGAAAAGCTTAATAAGCCTGTTAGGGCTTTCACAGTCTGGATCTAACTTCTCTTTGACCACATACACATAAATACACACATATACACTCATACACATATACACACGTATATACAATACACATATAAATATTAAACATTTCTACACATGCATGTATGCACACACATATGATCAGGGCATTTGGCAAGCTGGCCAGTGCTTCTGGCCCTAAGGATCTGTGGCCCATATGGAAGAGTCCTGGCTAAGGACCAAACACTGCCCACAAAAGCTCAGTCATTTGTCCTTTTACACATGAAGTTCCCTTTAATTGTTTAATCTGATCTCCCTTTTCAGCTTAGACACAGTTCAGTAGAAAAGAGTGCAGGATTTGGAATTCAGGGACCTGGGATCAAATCTTGGAGTTGTCAATTTGTTCTTGTACAATCCTGGGCAATTCGTTCTCGTACAGTCCTTGTACAATTCACTTCCATGGATTTAGGCTGGACTAGATGATCTCTAAAAGTTCCTGTTTCATCTGGTTCCTATGAGTCAAGAGAACTAGTGGTCAGAGCTGCTGACCTTAAGAATCTGCAGTCCATCTCTGAGTCATGTTCAAAACAAGCTAATGGCCACAGCAGAGGATAACAAATCTCATTAAATAGGATAAAGAAAATCATTTAAATGTTTCAGTCATTTTTGTCTATAAGGAAATAAAATGTGTTCATTATAACAATAGCTATAATTAATTACAGTACAATGAATTGTATGCCATATTAGTTATATAATATATAATATACTAATATAATTAATAAGAACTTATGTATGGAAGTAGATAGAAGGTAATCCCATCAAGAAGACATGGTTTCAAATCCTACATTTGACGCATGCTAGCTGCATGACCATGAGCAAGTCATCAGTGTCTCAAATATTATAGGTGCTTAATAAATGTTTATTGGCTGATTGTTATAATGTGTCAGTCTCCCAGGCAATACTCCAAAACTCTGTTACTCATATAAATAAGGAAGGGTATTTCAATAATGGGAATTTCTCCATTCTGATGAAAATAACAATTTCAGATCTTTATATGTGGATTATATAATAGCTAACATTATATAGTACTTACTATGTGCCCAGAATTGTGCTAAGGTCTATATAATTATTACCATGTTGATCCTCATAGTAACCTAGGATGGAGGTGCTGTTATTATCCCCATTTTACAGATAAGTAAACTGAAAGAAATAGATGGTTAAGTGCCATACCCAGGGTCACCAAGCTAGTAAATGGGTCAGGTTGGATTTGAATTCAACTGTCTCAGATTCCACTGAATAGACATTTGTATGCATATACACACACATATAGGTATACACATATATACACATGGTTTAATAATCATTTGTTTATTTATTTTAAAATTTTTATTTGTATTTATTTATTTTTTGCTGAGGTAATTGGGGTTAAGTGACTTGCCCAGGGTCACACAGCTAGGAAGTGTTAAGGATGGATTTGAACTCAGGTCCTCCTGTCTTCAGAGCCTATGCTCTATCTACTGCGCAACCTAGCTGCCCCCCAGTTTAATAATTATAAGTACTAGTAATATAGTACTTTAAGGCTTGCAGAGTTATTTAAATATAATCTGTGTTGAATTCCCATAAGTGTCTTTGAATTTCACTCATATTTAGAATAAAGAAATGTAATTCAGAAGGAATTTTATGTCAACTAATCCCACCTCCTTGTAAGAATCCTTTCTAAAAAATCTCTGATATTGAGGCAACTGAGATACAGCACTGTGCTAATAGGCAGAATAAACTGAGTTCAAATTCAGCCTCATACATGTAATAGCTGTGTGACCTTGGGCACTTAACCTCTATCTCAGTTTCTTCAAATGTAAAATGGGAATAATAATATTGAGGTCCCAGGATTGTGATGTGGGATAATGAGATAATATTTGAAAATGCTTAGCCAGGTACTGGCACATAGAAGATACTATATAAATACTAGCTATTATTATTTCACCTTGAATACTTCCAGTGATGTATTCTCATCACATTGAGAGGTAATTCCTTTTCTTCCTTCATTCAATTCAAATATAGCTTTCACCCATTAGTCCTGGTTCTGATTTCTGCCTCTTCTTTCCAGAACAAGCCTCCACAACTATTGTGTGTGCCCTTAATTTTCTCTTCTCTATGCTAAAGATTCTTCAACCATATGACATGGTTTCCAGACTCATTTAACTCTTGGCCACTCTCCTCAAAACATTCTCTAGTTTGTTAATGCCACTTTTAAATATGGAACTCCAAGTTGAATGCATTATTTTAAATGTGATCTGGTCAAACACAATTTTATCTTCCTTCATCTGAACATTACCACAGCCTGCTATTAATATAGGATTCCTTCAGTTCTGTCCCTGTCTGATGCAATCAAGGTGACTCTGGGATTTTGATCACTATACCAGTAGAATTTAAGCTAGGTAGCCTACTGCTAGTGGGGCAGCCGTTATTGTTGTTGTTTGTTCTTAAGTTCTTGAAGAGGACTATGACATCAGAAGTATGATGCCATGACACACAAGTGAATTGGACTGAAGTAGGGGAGGGTTGCACAAAGCCACTAATCAGGCTCACTTCTCCAGAGCCAGTTGGGTCCAGTGACTAGGTGATGCAGTGGATAGAGGATGGGCTTGGAATCAGGAAGCCTTATCTTCATGTGCTCAAATCTGGCTTCTTACATTAGCTGGGTGACCCTGTGCCAATATCTTAACCTTTTGTGCCTCAGTTTCCTCATCTGTAAAAAATAAGAAGAAAATGGCAAACCACACCAATATTTCTGCCAAGAAAACCCCAAATGAGGTCCTGAAGAGTCCAATAAGACTGGACAATGACAAAAGGTAACTTGATGAGCTGGACCTGGAGTCAAGAAAACCTGAATTAAAATCTAACCCTGTATACTTACTAGTTGTGTGATTCTGGGCAAGTCATTCTAACTCCTCAATTAACTCCTGTAGTCTTGTCTATAAAATAGAGATAATAGTATTTATCTCTCAGGATTGTTGTGAAAATCAAATGAGATAAAGGTAGTTTGTTGTAGTTTGTTTGGCAAACCTCAAAGAAATACAAATATTAGCTAGTGATAGCAAATCTCATTTTGCTACCACTTCATTTGCTACCACTGCTCATTTTGAAACCAGATCTTTTCACTACAAGTCTAAGTTTTTCCTATTATAATACTATGCTAAATCTGAAGAAGCCTGTTAACCCAAAAATTGTCTGAGAAGAATATTTTTTTTTGGCCATAAAAACTAATGAATCTATTTACTAAGGCATGAAAAAAGTTACTATTTCATAGGTAGAAGGAATAATTAGGAAACAGACATTTTGAAGATTTCATGGTTTTTTTTTTTTTTTTTTTTTTTTTTTTACTGGTTAGCTTATGGAAAAGCCTTCAGGAGTTATTCTTATAAACTAAAAACAAGTCATCTCACCTATCCTGAAATTTTTTTTCTGAATCTAAATGGTGGTGTTTACCTTTATTTTCTAGTGACCCATCATCTCTTCATGTCAAAATAATTTTGTTTTTACTCTGCCAGTTGCACATTACTTCCTCTGCACCATATCCCTTTCAAAAGTTTTGAAGGAATTTCATACAAATGCACACACATTTGACAAGAAGTCTTCCATATTTTCCTCTGAATTATTAATAAAAAACATTGAAGAGCACAGAACCAAGGAAGGGGCAGGAGCAAGGATGGGGCACTGTGTGTCATACAGAGAGACCTCCTTCTTGGTGGACAATGAGTCATTAATCAAAACTGGTTGATATTGATTCACAGCAGGAACCCTGGCTCGGTCAATACTTTAATGGCACCTGTAATCAAAGCCTAGGGTCTGACTCATGTTAACAAATCAAACTAGAAATGTAAACAGTATGTCCCACTCTTTTTTCTCCTTGCTGAGGATAGTTGTTATCGATAGTGATAGTTGCTCTAAGTCTATAGTTTATTATTAACTGGCTTTCTTAAAAATCCCAAAGCCAACTTCAATCCATGTTGGTCCCTTCCTAGGGCCCAAAGATGCTCTTTCCAACTTAAGATAAAATTTGGGTGTAAAGGGTGAAGGGAAAAGTGAGGGTGGGATGGTAAAAGGAAGGGTGTTTTGTTTGGCTTCCCTGCTGGATACTTTTTACCTACAACTCTGGGGATTTTGAAATAATTGAAACACACCAGGATGACTATAATGGAGGTCAAGGAAAATCAGTTAGGCAGGAGGCAGATGGTGAGCCTTCCATTCCTTCTTCATTACCGCTTCCTCACCTTTCCCATTGCCCAAAGGGTGGAGGGACCAACAGTCGGAGCAAGGGGGAGGGGGAATGAATTGGGAAATGGGTCATAAAATTTGAAGACATTCAAACACCCACTGGCTATAAAAGCCATCTTATGCTTAGTTCTAATTGTCACTGAGGCAACGTGATTCATTCCCGGCTGGGTTTTTTTTTCCTCTGCTCATGAGATTAGGTGGTGTCCGGGAGGAAGGGATTGAAAAAGACAGATCTCCAGCCTTTTTTCACCCTTCACCTCTGAGTCTCGGATTGGGAGGGAGAGGAGCCAGGGCCTCATTTCTCTGTGTTCACACTCAAATCCAAGGGGCTGAATATCTGATTTATGAGTCTTGGGAAGGATGAAAAGACGATAGTTTGAGAAGCAAAAAAGACACATAAGAGAAAGATACGCTACAAGTCTTAAAGAGGGATTTATTCTCTGCCATGTCTGGAATTATCTCCAGAGGATTCAGTTGAATCCTGGAGAGATGATACTCTGGGTCATGTGGAAATGGGGTCGGGGAGAGGGGTTCTTGCTGGATTCCTGCCTCGAGGATTTTGTGAGAGAGTGCAGAAACCCTGAGGTCCAAACAAGACACATTTCTCCTAGTCAGATTTTGATAGGCAACCTGTTGTAGTCCAGAAATATCACTGAGCTTGGAGTTAGAAACATGAGTTTAAATTCCGCCTTCACCACTTACTAGGTGACAAGTCCGCACGGAGCCTCAGTTTTCTCATCTATAAAATGGAGATTAATAACTTTTTCTACCTACCTCATCGTTTTTCAAGGAAGAAGGTATTAAAGTAAGAACACTCCACAAATGCAAACTACCTTTATTCCAGACACTTCCGGCGCTTTCTCACCTTCTGTTTCCAGGGACCTGTGCAGAAAAGAGGTGCTTTGGTTAGGGTAGGTCCAGGCGCAGCCCTGGGCTGGCAGAAGAGGGGCTACGCAGAACGCCACGATAGTGCCTCGCCAGGGCTGGGATGTTAAATCTCCCAGGCTCACAGCTCGGCTCCCTCTCGGGTGGTCCTTTCTCCCGGTGCCGGAGCAAGCCTTCCCTCCTTCAGTCCTCCCCCGGCGCAGGCCCCAGGCGCTGTCCGAAAGCTGAAAGACACCACCGCTGGAAGCTCCGGGAGGGAGCATCCCAGTCCCGGAGCGCTGCCCCACCCCGCCCCGCCTCCCGCCCAGCGGGAATTGCCCAGCCTCCCAGGCTGTGGCTCAGCCCTCCCGTCTCCAACCTTGGCCTGATTACTGACCGCTCCAGGAGCGAGAAAGAGCTCTGGGACCCCGGCTGCGGGTATTCCCTACTCCCCCAGCCCCGTTCCCTGCTCGCGCCAGGGTGCTGCGGCGCCAGGGTCTTGCCCGAATCTTGACCCCGGGCCGCGGGAGGGTGCGCGGCGCCGGAGCTGGTGGCCCTGCCGCCGGAGGTGTCCGGGCCCCGGGGCCCTAGGCTCCCGTTCGGGTCTCGGGCAGCGACGGGCGGGGGAGGGACGACGCACGCACACACCCGCGCGCACACATACGGTCACACACATCAAACCGCACTCACACACTCGCGCGCGCACACGCACACACACGCCCGCACACTCACACTCGCTTTCTCGCTTTCACACTCACACATCCCTCTCCAGCTCTGGCTCTCACACCCATAGAGACAGAAAGCGGCACTTTGCAAAACTCCACTCCGCGCCAGGTGGAAGAGCCCGCGGCAGAGGCGGCGGGTCCCGGGCGCCGCCGGCCCGGCGGGTGCACACCTCGCTCCGGGCTGGAGCCCCCTCAGCCTCCGCCCCCTGTGTCCCACTCCCGCTGACGGGCTCGCGCCGCTCCTGGGGCTGCCTGCGGCGGCGGGAGCAGCAGCAGCAGCAGCAGCAGCGGGAGAGGCAGCGGCGGTGCCTTCATGGGGGCATCTGCAGGCTAGTCGCTAAGCCCCAGGCTCCCGGAGGAGGAAGGACCAGAGGGAGAGGAGAGAGGGACGAGGGAGAGCGCGCGCTGAAGAGCGGAGCCGCGGGCAGGCAGGCGGGGAGCGAGCCGCGCAGCCGGACTCCTCCCTCCCCTCCGCCGCCGCCGAGGCAGCAGCAGCAGTAGTTGCCTCCTCCCTGGACCGAGGGACCGAAGCTCAGCGTCGAGCAATGGCGGCCCGGAGCGGGAGCCGGAGCCCCAGCTCCTTGGCGCCTTCGCCGCCGCCCCTGCCTCCGCCCCGGCCCCTGCGCGCCCTAGCTTGAGAAGCAGCCGGGGCAACCGGAGGGCTCCGCCGGGGAGGGGCGGCTTTAGCCCCGACCGGACTCCTCTCCCGGGTCCTTTCTCCCCTACCCCTTCAAGTTCCTCGCTCCCCGACGCGTGGCCTCCCTGCTCGAGGGCAGAAAGTGGAGAACAGCCTTGCCCCCGGGGGCTCGCCCGCCCGCCGCTCCCCAGCCTTCCGCCTGCCCTCCGGCCCCAGGGCGGCCAGGGCGGGAGGGGTGGGGCGGCGCGGCGGCGGCGGCGCGGCCATGGAGAGTCCGGCAGAGAACCCGAGCAAGGCGGCGGAGTATCTGAAGGAGCTGAACCGAATCATCGAGGCTCAGCAGGAGCTGCTGGAGCGGCAGCGGCGGCGGATCGAGGAGCTGGAGCAGCAAGTGGCGCGGCTGTACCGGGAAAACGCCTGTCTGCAGGAGGAGCACCAGCGGCACCTGGCCTCCTGCCGCCTCGGGGCCCCCGCGCAGCCCGGACCCCCTTCCGCGCACCCTCCCGCGCCGCCCCTCGGGGCCATCCTGGAGAACGTCCGCCACGAAAAGTAAGCCGGCTGGGACCGAGGCGGGCGCGGGAGCCGAGGGCTCGGCGCCGGGGGCGGCCGGGCTGGGTGGCGGGGAGCGGAGGCCGGAGGAGCACTTGGTTGCCATCCCGCCGCCCCGGTGGCGCACCCGAGAGTTTGCGCCCTCAAAGTTATCGGAGGGTTGGGAGGTTCGCCAGGAATCTTTGGACGGGATAGTCAAGGCGACGAGGCGTTTAGGGGCTAGATCAGTGATCTGGGGCAAAAGAAAGGGCGACTTTTTGGAGCCCCGAGAGTCCTTGCTTAGCTACTCGCGTCTACAAGGCTGGCTGCCTCGGCCCCTCTCGGCGCTCGCTCCCCAGCGCCGGCGGGCGGGCTGTGGGGCTGTGAAGGGAACTTACCAGGCTCCTATCTTTTTTTTTTTTTTTTTTTTTTTTTTTTTTTTTTTTTTTTTTTTTTGCAGTATAGTGGAGCTGGAGATGTGGAGGGACAAGGCTGAGATGGGCTGGAGGGAAAGGAAAGTGGTGCTCTTCTCTAAGAAGTGTTTTTGTGCCTCTGGAGGCTCCGTCCTCTCCTGCCCCCGCTCGTCTTGCCTCCCCGGGTGGGATTTGGGACTCGTGATGTTCTGGGGGTGCACCTGGAATTCAGCCAGGGGGAGTTGGGTTTTTTCCTCTTCCCTCCCCTCAAATACTGGCCGGAACTTCTAACCCTATTAGTGTGGACTGGCTCAGGATCCAGGTTGTCTTCCTTCTATGCTGAGGGGGAAGTAGGGGTGGAGTAGAGAAAGGTAGGGCGGTTAGACCGGTCCCAGCATCTCTTTCCTCTTTAGGGTGGGCAGATGCTAATCCTCTGTTTCATGAATACAAAGCCAAGGCCACTTCTCCTACCTGCCGGTCTCCTACCTCTCAGATACTGGGGGGAATAGGGTGGAGATCTTCCAGCCCACCTGGCTAGGATATCCTTTTTTGTGAACTACTGGATGCTCGTTAATGGAAAACTGGCTAAATTTAGGCTGAGAGGAAATAGTTCCTGCCCCTCAGGCTCCAGCCGAGGACCCTAATGCACCTCCCTCCCTCCATCCCACCACTGGCTGCCTGGATGAGTCACCCCTCTCTGGAGAGGGGATCTATAAGCACTATCTCCCTTTTCCGAAGGCCCTGGGGAACTGAGTGCGGAGGCCATAGCTTTGTCCCAAACCTCCCTGTTCCCTGGCGTCCACTCGACTGACTACCCCAATGAAATTCAAGGGTGTCAGTTTTTCTTCTGCTGCTCCCCTGAACCAAGAGCGCCTCCTAACCTGAAATAGCAGATTTTCTGGTTTTGAGACAGAGAGAGAACGAGAGAGACAGAGACAAAGAAAGAGACAGAGAGAGAGAGAGAGACAGAGAGAGAGAGAGACAGAGACAGAGACAAAGACAGAGACAAAGAGAGACAGAGAGACAGAGACAGAGAGAGACAGAGACAGAGAGAGATAGAGACAGAGAGAGACAGAGAGAGACAGAGAGAGAGACAGAGAGACAGAGAAAGAGACAGAAAGAGAGATAGACAGAGAGAGAGACAGACAGAGAGAGAGAGACAGAGAGAGAGAGAGAGAGAGAGAGAGAGAGAGAGAGAGAGTTTTTTTGTTTGTTTGTTTGTTTTCTAAGGCTGGGAGCCATCTGCCCTGGGCGGGCTCTTTTGGGGTGAAGAGATAGCGGCAGAATAACTGGATTCCAGAGCAGGCCCTGGTATAACACCCCCCTACACACACACACCAATTTCTTGGTTCCTGTAGCTACAGCTCCCATTTCTCTGCCTCTTTGTCCAATCTCCTTAGCACTCCTAGGCCGAGTCAGAGACTGGACAAAACTCCTGCCATAATCCAATGCCAGCTTTTCTTCAGTGAGACCTTCCTTTTGGATTGGAGCTAGTAAAGACTAGAAGTGGGGCGGGCTAAGGTCTGGGAAATTCAAGTGGGGTAGAGGTGGACTTCCCTTCCCTAAGCTATATGAGGGTAGTCCAAAGTGGTTGGGAGAAAAGAGCTATACTTGACTCTGAAATGTGGAGTTCTTCACTCATTTTGCCTGGGACTGTCAGAATTCTTCCCTTCTGACAGGTTTCCTTTCTCTTTTTCTCTTTTCCTTTCCCACTCAGTTCCTGTTACTGCTTGGGCCAGATTGGGAGAGTAGATTCAAGCAGAGATGAAAGATAGGATAGGAATCCTGTATTCTCCTTGGCATCCAGCTTCCAGTTTAAAGCAGAAGCTTAGGATCTCCCAACCTATCCCCCAGTTTTTGTTACATGGGTCCCTTTGTCCCCAAAGCAGTGATCTTTCCCTCCAGGGCCTTCTATTTTCTTCTTGCTAGTGCTGAAATCCCAGTTTGGACTATTTCCTTTTCCTTCATTCTGGTTTTTTTCCCTTGTAGCTTCCAAAAGGAATAGGGTTCTTATGCTTCAGTATCCTGAAGTATTCCTCAGGTCTTAATTCTTAGAGGGAACTGCCAGCTCCTGTTGAGTTGGAAACAGAGATCCTTGCGGATCAGCTTTCCCCAACCCAGATATATTTTTGCTGTGCCTCAATCTTCCTTTAAGTCAAGTGAAACAGCATCAGGCTTAACTTCTCAGCTAGCTGAGATGGGAGCTGGATAGGTACAAACACAAAGTGCTGGAGGGGAGAGTTTGAGGAAGAGATGACATGATTAGGTGACTACTTCAAGAGAGGAGCTCTCACTGAAGAACTGAGCAGGTTGTTCTGGGGAAGAAACTACCTTCTTAGAGATTATAGGCACTTGGAGAAGACCAAATTTACTTCTAAATGCTTCTAAGTTTAACTCTGTTGTTGGAGAGATAACAAAGTAAGAACCCTAGAATTTTGGCACCAGAAGGACCTTTAGAAATCACTGAGGTGAAGTGGATAGAGTGCTAAGCCTAGAGTTAGGAAGACCTGAGTTAAAATTTGACCTCATATTCTTATGACCTGGGTGACCCTGGGCAAGTCATGTAACCCTGTTTGCCCCAGTTTACTCATCCGTAAAATGAGCTGGAGAAGGAAATGGCAATACACCCCAGTATCTTTGCCAAGAAAACTCTAAATGGGGTCACCCAAATGAAAGGACTGAAGAAGTGCAGTCCTCCTTTCTTTATACACAAGAAAACAGAAATGCAGAGAATATGTGAACAGATTAATGTTACATTGTATTGATCAATCCAAACCAGAATCAAGGTTTCCAAACTTATAATTCAGTGCCCTTTCCACAGAACCATGCTGCAGCAAAATGGAGTGTTATAAGTGTTGGTCATGGAGTCAGAAGATTGTGATATACTGGGTAGGTAACTTGGGAAAGTCACTTAATACCATTGTGCCTCAGTTTCCCCTTATGTAAAGTGGGGATAGTAATAATTGTACCTATTCACCTCAGGAAAGCATTTTACAAAATTTAAAATGACATGCAAATAGAAGATATTGTTACTGTTTTTATTATTTCCATTCTCCATTTTCTTCCCTTTCCTGAAATCCAGATCTAGAGAATAGGGAGTCAGCATACAAAGACTCTGATGCAGGAAAGGACACCTATCCCCGGGTTACCTTAAATCCTACTAGGAATCAAGGAATAGCTAGCATAGGCTGTTAGGAGGGGTATTTCTGTTTGTTGTATATTGTGATGTTTCACAGAGTCGTAACTCTCAGGTGAAAGTGGGGTAGAGAGGAAAAAACCCTCTGTTAATCAAGGGAGTCAGGATACTGGGAAGAAAAACTGAAGAGAAGTATTAGGTTCCTGACTTTCATCTAGGAAGAATAATCAAAACATATTATCACATGGAGAAATATTCAGCTGAGCAATGCAGAGGTCATCATTCTGATGGAATGATACTTTTTCTTAGCCCTTTCCCATAACCCTTTTCATAAGCTATCTCCCATAGCCTCCAGAGAGATTGGCAAGTACCTTTGTGTGCCCACAGCCCTTTCTCCATATTGCCAGATGAAAGGAAAAAAATAGGATTTTCAGAAGAAAGCTTCTAGGAGTTTAGAGCCTGCCCAGGAGATGGAATTGGAATTACAGGAAAACCACCTTGTTGTTTTCATAGGAAACAGTGACACATGTTGGTTGGTAAATGCCTCGCAACACAATCTCCAGGGATCGATTTTTCTTCAAAAATCACCCTTGGTAACCAAGTGGCAAACTTTGCTGAGGGAAAGGAATTGTCACTTTCCAAATAGAATTTATAACTGTCATCATCAGTAACTAATTGCTGTTCCCATATTTAGTCCACATTTTTCCTTAGAAGGTGCTGGGGTTGGAACTGTGGATTTGTGAAAAACTGCATTTCTGATGCAAGCTGAGAATCCATTGGGTCAGTCATGCTGAAACCTGCTTCTCTTGGTTCAGGAACAGTCAGCAAAAATAAAATCAGGTTCAGAATAAACAAAATGTGGCTGCTAGTTTGTTGTCAGGTTTTCTATGAGGTGTAATGAACCAGTATATTAACAATAACAATTGGTGCTCATCAAGGGAAAAAGCACTAGTCTCATTTTCAGTAGCTCCGTTTCATTTAACATCTCACTGGTGAGAGGCCCTGCTGAAATACACAATACTGAGTCTCCAGCTCCAGAGAAACTGTCAGGCGTGGAACAGTGACAATAGATCCCCAGGCTGGACCCCTAATGTTTTTCCTCCAAGTCAGGTATTCCCAGAGAATTCTTGAGACAAATAGTCATAAGAAAGTATGCTCTGCACCCCAAATAGGTTCTGAAATCTCTTGCCTCCTAGCTTTCCATAATAATAGATTAAATGGGTTTTTTGAATTGCAACTGATATATACACATCATTTTTGTTGCCCATATATACTTTAATGAAGTGTTGCAGAATGTTACCTGATTTCTCATTTAAAAAATAAGAGTTAGATTGAAGCATCCATTATTGCTCATGATGGAGTAGTGTTGGACTTGGAATCACAAGAGACCTGAGTTCCAGTTTCACTTGTGATAATTACCAGCAATGGCAAGTAACAGAACTTCACTGAGTCCTAAGAAAAAAGAAGCAAACAAACAAAAAACTCAACCCCCCCCCAAAACCCCCAACCCAACCCAGCACTTCTCTTTCAGGACTGTTGTGATGATCAAGAGAGCTAAGACATGGAAAGTGTTTTATAATCCTTACAACCCTGTAAAAATGACAGCTATCTTTACAACTACTAAAAAATACTGACAAATGGGATTTTGGCTAAAGTCTATGGTCTGATAATTGATCTCTAAACACTAAACCTATTGATGGTGAGCAAAATGGGTTTTTTGAATTGCAATTGATATATACACATCATTTTTGTTGTCCATATATACTTTAATGAATGTTGCAGAATGTCCCTGATTTTCTCATTTAAAAAATAAGTCAGATTACTTAATCTTTAAAGTTCATTCTAGCTTAAAATCTAATGATTTCATGATCTTAGTACCCTGAGAGTTAAAAGTAACCAGATTTCATAGTTGATTTAACTGATAATAATGAATAATTACTGGATATAGAGCTTAGTACCATATACTATGGAGGGAGACAAAAGGAATAGAAAGCAGAACCCCTTTCTTTCAGGTACTTACCATCTAGTTGGGGTGACCAAATACTCATAAGCACTGATCCCTCTTCCCTCTTCATCAAGATGATTGAGATATGCCTCTACAGATCAGTTTATGTTTGGTAAAATTGGGTATAGTGCAACTTTAATAAGATTATTATAGCACAATCAAGCTACATAACTGAGAAGAAAAAATGAGTTCCATGTTTCCATCCATTACAAGAAAATCTGTACTTAAACTTTTTGAGGGTAATAAGAACATTCAAGTATATGCATAGTGTTTACATTTACTTGATGGCTTAGCAGGATGATGAAAAATCGCTGCTTAACCCTACTTCTGAATATTTATGCTCTTTCCACCCTTTCTTAGGAGGATTACCACTGTAGAAGTAAATATGAAATTACCTAGTTGGATTCCTAGTTGGATTCAATGATGTGGTCATTCCTCAGATTCCTGTTTGTATTAGGGATTGTTCAGGGGGAAATATCTTTTCTTGAGACTATAAATATGGAGATAGTGAAGAGTATTATAAAAGTTAGATTATTATTTTTTAACCAAGTCAGTTTCCTTTATTTCAAGGCATTTAATTCAAGAGCAATTAATTAACATGCTTTCAGTGCTACTTATGTGCTAGGTGTACTATCTTCAGTATTGGGGATTTAAATACAAATAAAACAATCCAGTTTCTTATGGACAGACAGCACCCACACCTTATTGGGACCACAGTGGGTTTATGAGGAAGTCCATCTAGTCTGCAACTTTTCATTGTCCCATTCCATCCTAAGCATGGATCATAGACCCTCCACTGACATTCCTTGAGGGGAGCATTCCTTTGGAAGTGAAGTTACTGTGTCAAATGGAAACTTATAAATAATATAACAGATATTAAATATTTTTATTAAATATTATTTATTAAATATTATTTATTAAAACATAAATAATATAATAAATAAAAATTTAAAAGCCACTTAAAAAAAAAAAACACTTTCCTAGAGGAGTTTATAAAAAGTAGATTCCTTCAGCTTCAGGTCTCTAGTATTTGTAATAACAATAACAATTACAATTATGGGTGCATTCCCTTTCATTAGCTTTTATATGAACTAACAAGGAAGTTACATGAAAGGCAGATCAGACCTTTGGTATATGTAGTCACTTTGTTCTGACAGTTGTACAAAGGTAAGTACTGGTCTAGGACACTGTAACTGGAAGGAAATCAAGGATGAACTTATAAAAGTTCCAAACCTGAGAAGCAGAGTTCTGATGGACAAAAATGGTACCATCAAAGAAACTGATGGCTGAATAGGACATGAACCTGGCAGGGCAAAGGGCATTTTGGTCCACTTTTGGTCACTAGCTCTCTTTGTCCTTTGGACAAATTCCTCTCCTCCCTGAATCTCAGTTTCCGGTTTGGAGAAGTGAAGAAGTTAGGTCACGTTATTTTAAAGGGCCTTGGCAAGCAAAAATGTTCTATGAGTCTATGAAACTTTTCTTAGGAAATAATAATAATAACTAAATTCATGTAACATTTTTCATACATTATCTCCTTTGAGGAAATGAGACAAACTCTCAGGCAAACCTTTTAATCTTGTTATGTCTTTTGCATCTGGGTTTGTTCCCATAGACTTGGGGGAAAGCCAGAATTTATTATTTTCTTTTAAAGTAAATGTTTCATTGATAGTCTTCTAAAATATAGAATTGTCACCTCCAATTCCAACCCCTGCTCTCCTTCCCTCCCTGAAGAAGAACCCTCCTTGGTCACAAAGTATAATTAAGCAAAATACGTTGACACTAGTCATCTCTGGCAATGTGTACCATATTCTTTACCTAGATTTTACCAGCTCTCTGTCAAGAGGACAGAGGCATGCCTCACTATTAGTCTATGGAGCCACAATTGGCCCTTGCATTAGTTAGAATTCTGATATTTTCAGTGTTGATTTCCTTTACATCATCATGTCATTGGTTATATTGGTCTAGTGTTGTGTCCTTCACTCTGCATTGAGACATCTAATCTTCCCAAGTTTCTCTGAATTGTTCTATTCATAGTTTGTTCTATCACAATAGTTCCATGGGATTCATATCATGATTTGTTTAGCCTTTTCCTAGTCAATGGATAGCCACCTTCCTTTCAATTCTTTATTAATTAAAAAAATTCTACTATATATATTTTCATATATATGAGACCTTTCCTTCTGTCTTAGATGTCCTTGAGTTATGGTGTATTATTGTTTTTTGTTATTTTATTAATAATTATTATGATGATATTTTGATGCATAGTATACATAATGGAGAGGGAATGTGGAGAAATAACATCAAAGATTCATCATCACATTTATTATTATGTTGAAGTGAAGAGGGAAAAGAAGGAGAGAGAGAGAGAGAGAGAGAGAAGAAGAGGGAGAGGGACAAAGAGGAAAGGGAGAGGAGAAGAGAAGAGAAAGAGAAGTGTATTTCAGCTTTTTCTTTTCGAAAAAAGCTTAGATGGAAAGACAAGACATGTTTTAAACCTTGAACAAAATGATCTCTGAGGTTCTCTAGTGCCATTTCTGGCACTATATTTCTATATTTCCAAGGCAGATTTGAACATCAATCTAAAGGAGTTGTTTATAGTCTGGAGTGGACTTTCCTCCCTCTTCTTTCTCTTAGTTTTCAAGCGCTGTCAAGTAATTCAGAAGAGTAGAACATTCTGAAGATCAAATTTTATGACTCATTCTGTGGGAGGATTCCAATGAAATCCAAATATCTGTTTAGTTAACAAACAAGCTCCATTCCCAGGTCTGTGGTGACATTCAGGATAACGATGTAGCATAAATTAGGAAGGAAACCCAGTAGATATTGTGAGCTTGGGAGGGAATGATTTCATAGAAGAGCTTACATGGTCAGGGTAGTCATACATATTCAGATGAAGGTATACATTGGAGGGTCTTTGTAAAGAGTCTACCAAATATTCAACTTACTCCTTAAATAGCAGCATTAAATACCAGAATTGTGATTTACTGATTGTGAGGATTTTGAAAGCTTTTGGTTTATAGGGGCAGATTCTAGTTAAGGAAATATCCTCTATCAAGATAGATTTTGTGTAATTTATAGTTGTTATAGAGGTGGCTAGAGCATTGAGAAGTTAAGTAATTTGCTCAGATTCCTATAGCCAGTACAGCCTACAGTCAGAGGCAAGACTTCACTCTAGAGTTTCTTAGTTCTAAGATCAGCTCTTTATTCATCATACCAGGATGATACTGGCTACTGGATGATAGTAATAATCATACAAGGGGTACCTAGAAGAGAAAAATAAAAGAAACTGAGACCTTGAGACATGAAAATTTTTGCTCAAAGTCACATAGGCAATAAGGTGCAAATGTAGGCTCCCAGTTCATGTCCTTTTTTGTCTTTTTTGTTGGGTTATGAACCAAGGTTACCAAACACCTACATATATATATAATCTCATTAGATCTCAAGGTCTCTTTCAGCTCAATTTTTGTAATTCATGTGATCCTTGTAACAACCATAGACAGTGAAACTATTGTCCCCATTTTACAGCTGAAGAAACTGTGGCTTGGGAAAATTAAATGACTTGCCAATATATACCTGATTAATGGCAGTGGAAGATTTGAACTGAGCCCTTGGCAAACAAGTCCAGTGCTTCTTCCAGAAGTGCAGCATTACATTGAATGAGTGCCTATATTTTTAATCAAATAGCAATCTCCAGAGGTGGGGAAATTGGGGTTTTTGTCTGCCTAAATGAGTGCTGCTGATAGATGAGGTCAAAAATCCGACATGGGATTTGAAGCTGGGAAAGATCATTTTACAGATGGGGAAACTGAGGCACAATGAAGTCATGTATTTCCCCCATTTATCTGTATTTATTATGAATGCTAACAGTAGCTGTTATTTATATGGTACTTTAAAGTTTGTAAAATTTTCTAGGAAGGAAACAAGCATTTGTTAAGCACATACTCTGTACCAGGCACTGTGCAAACATTTCATCCTCACAACAACCTTCTGAGGTAGGTACTATTTTTATTTATTTATATATTTATTGTTATTCTTCAGGAAATTTAGGCAGTCAGAGGTTGAATGACTTGCTTAGAATTACATACCAAGTAAATATCTGAGGCTAGGTTTGAACTCAGATTTTCCTGTCTCCAGACTTGGTGCAGTGTCCATTGTGCCATCTAGTTGCCTTTCACTTGATCTTCACAGCAATTCTGTTTATACTTTAAAGATGAGGAAACTGAGGCTCAGAAAAGTTTGTTAGCTTACCCAAAGTCACGCAGCTAGTAAGTGTTACAAACTGTAACTCAAAGTTACATGGCTCAAAAGTTAACTGAGTTGTGATTCTAATTCACACCTTTTTTCTTCAAATCCAGGATTCTTTGGGGGCAGCTCACTATCTCAGAATACACCATAGCAAAGTCAGAATATTTTACTTAGGCAGATGGGCTCTTTTCATATCAGCAGAGAACCCTAGCTGATTAGTAAACAAACTTCTCCCCACCCCCTCTATCTTCACCCCTTCTTTGTGAATTCTGATTTTTGAAATCCAATTCTTCTTGCTTCTTTTCTCTACATCCCCTTACTCTGCACTCCTCTTCCTGTATCCAGTATATTTCTGAAAGAAATATTTTATTATGACTCTCCCCTTGGCCTTGGACACTTAGGCCTTGAGAACTATTCTTCTACAGTTGCTCTTGATTCAGTGAACTGTCCTTAAATGCCCAGGTGGGGGATGGTGAGTTGTGTGGGGACACATGGATAGCTGTAAGGTAATTAGGAACAGAAAGAAAGAATTCACTCGAGTGCTCGAGCACACACACACACATACACACACACACACACACACACACACACACACACACACACACACACACACCCCTACCTGGATAGTAATAGGTATCTCCCTATATCTAGATTCAATGCAGTTTAATATAAAATATATTTATTAATAACCAGACATTCTGCTAGAATTGTGGCTGTTGAAGTCATGTTCAACTTTTTGTTATCCCATTTTGGGATTGTCTTGGCAAAGTCACTGGACAAGTTTTCCATTTCCTTTTTCAGCTCATTTTATAGATGAGGAAACCAAGGCAGAGTTAAGTGACTTGCCCACTCACAGCTAATAAGAGTCTAAGGTTGGATTTGAACTCTTCCCTGATTTCAGATGAGTCTTCCTGATTTCAGGTCCAGTTCTTTATCCAATGTACCCCTTGTACTAGGATTATAAGATGAAAATAACCTGCTCTCAAGGAACTTACATTCTACTGGAGGGTATGAGCTAGCATCAATCTCCGGATAGGGTGAGGAATATAAGCAAGATATATTGTAGAATTTAATCTGCATTCTTAAATTTTTCTCTTTTTCTTTTCTCCATTATTTTCTTAAGTTTAGATAATCAACAAAAAGATAAATCAAGCACTGATTTGTAGTGTTTGACAATTTCTGAAGTTTAAATGCTCACACGAAATAAATGACTCCAGCATATCTCTGGACAGAGGCAATATATAATGAGAAAAATAGAAAATAATTTTGCTCTATATGAAAAAGTACTAATGAATAGGGTGGGAGGATTAAGGGAGATCTCACATAAGAGGCAGCATCTGAATTGAGTCATGAGAATAGTATGAGATCCTAAGATGCAGTGCTGATGAGACAAGCACCTCAAGCAAAAATGATAGCCTGTACAAAGGGTCGATTTGGAAGAGGTGATTTCATGAAGAGAGTAGCCAGTAGAGGTAGTTTGAGTCATGTGTCTTTGTGGAGGTAGTAGGAAAGGTAGTGAGAGGCAGAATGTGGAGGGCTGACTGCCAGGCTGAGGATTTTGTATTTGGCAGGAGGATGGAGTACAAGGGGGAGAAACTGGAAGCTGGGAGAGCAATTAGGAGGCTATTGCTTTAGTCTAGAGGTGATTAGGATCTGAACTTTGTTGGTAGCTGTGTCAGTGAAAAGAAGATATGTTGTGGAGATAGGGTCCACAAAATTTAGGAGTAGATTTGATGTAGGGTATAGGAAAAAGGAAAGACTCAAAGGTGATTCCATAGTTATGAACCAGAGTAACTAGAAGGATGGTAATGCCCTCAACAGCAATAGGATCTGGGGAAGGTTTTCTTTTGGATCAATTGAGTTGGAAATGCCTCTGGGGCATTCAAGGTGAGGATGTCCTGGAGGAATGGAATTCTGGAGAGAGATTAGGGATAGATTTAGATTTGGGAGGAATCTGGATAGATTAGGAATTGATAAAATCACTTAGGGAGGGGCTGTAGAGAGAGAAAAATTGGAAGTACAGAATCTACCTTTGGGGATGGCTATTTTTAGCAGTATTCTTAGTAGAAACAAGACTAGGAAGAACCCAGAGACTCTGGAAGTGGGAAAAGGATATAAGGACTCAGGAGAGAGACTGTGAGGCTTGGATTAGAGTGGGGATTATGTGTGTGAATAGAGAGAAGGGAAAGAGTTTAAGAGAATCTGTATTGATAAGACTTGGCAACTGATTGGATGTGCCAAAATAGAACTTGGAAAGTTCTCCAGGTTTCAAGTCAGAGGACAATTCCAGCCCAAATACTAACTAGTTATATAACTCTGGACAAGTAATTTCCCTTCTCTGAGTCCAAACTTTCTCCTCTATGAAATTGAAAGGAAGGGGGGATTCAACTAGACTGTTCTCCCAGAAGATCTGGGATCTTGCTTGCATTTTTAGGTTGTTAAGTAGAGAAGATGCCCCTTAGTCAACAATTTGCTCTAGTTTCTTCTTAAAAATTTGCTTAGAGGAGAAAAAAATGTATTTCCCTCCAAGGAATTCATCAGAAAGGAGTGATTAATTTATTTTATTTTATTTTATTATTATTTTTTTTTTTTTGCTAGCACATGGTAAAGACAATGTGATGACAAGGAGGGACATTTCTTTTTAAGTAGCCTCTTTGGATTCTGACAAGCTAAGTTAATTATGATGTTTAAAACTTTCTGGCTAAAATGTAGAAAAATGTTTAACTGTAATGCATGTGAAATATAATGGAGACCTTTTCCCCACCATTTTTCATGTACTTTTCCCTAATTTATGCATTCTTCACATGTGGGAAGATTTAGATGCCAAGAGGGAAACATTATACATGTGATG